>NW_006159436.1:659244-662611 GCF_000334495.1 Tupaia belangeri chinensis | reverse complement strand
ACTCCCCCCAGGATCTTGGGCACGCACGCCCACGCACCCGGCGTGAGTTCAAGCCACCGGGTACGGGACTCGAACTATGGTTGACTACGTGGGAGTCCAGCAACATAGCCATTATGCCATCTGCTGGTTCCTAATATAAGTTCTTTACATACATCTTTCATGTCTGCCCTCTCCAATAGTTTGTAAATTCATGAGAACAAAGATTTTTACTGATTTTATTGATAACTGTATTCCCAGGTAGTAGGTATCTGTAAATGTCTGCTGGATGAGGAAAAGAAGGAAGGAAGAGCCATGGTGCATGGGCAACATGACATTTTCTGGCTGGGTGCTAAATGGATGAACCCTTATAAGTTACCTAAGGGAGTAGCAGTTAGCATAATGGCTATGTCACTGGACTCCCATGTAGTCGACCGCGGTTCACGTCCCAGACCCAGTGGCTTAAACTCATGCCGGGCACGTGTGCGTGCATGCCCAAGATCCCAAGAGGAGAATGGAGGAGAAGGGGTTGCGGCATGGCCATCCTCCCTGGGGGGTGATTTCTCACTTTCTGTCTGTCTGTCTGTCTGTCTGTCTCTCTCTCTCTCTCTTTCTCTCTCTCTCTGTCTTTCTGGTGAGTGCATGCGCCCTATAGCTAAAAACCTCTCCAAAAAAAGAAAAAAAAATCATTTCTCCCCACTGTCTGAAAAATGTGGATGTTACTGTACATACTCTTTCTGATCATCTTTCCACTGCCTCCCCCGGTGGAAACCCTGTGCATCCTGTTACACTGCAGATACGCCTGTGTGTCACTAGGAGCCACAAACGTGAGTGGCCCCCAAGGCATGAGCAAGCGGGATCCAGAGAAGGGCAGGTCTCCACCACCTGGTTGTGGGGCTCTGGCTTAGAGAACACACAGCAAAGTGGCCCTAAGTCCTGTCAGTGTAGTTCTTTCCATGCCATGCCATCACGTTGGAAGTCACGGCCCGGAAACGCAGAGACAAGGCCACTCGTGACAAAACAGCTGCCCTGGTTGCTGGACCAACTCGTCCTTCCCGAGCCCCTCTGTGCCCGCGGCTGACAGCTCACGTTCTGGGATGGGCAGTTAAGGCGGATGTACTTGGCCATGTTTTTATAGCTTCTCCAAGCACGCACCTTAGGGGGCTGGTCTCTCCTGAGGTCAGGGTGTTACAGTCGCTGTCAGGCCATGTGGGACTCGGCGAGCTCAGTATCTGTGTGTGTGGGGAGCGAGGGGACACCGTAGAGCCAAGACCAGAATGCACAGATCTGGTTCCAACCTCTTCCCTCCCAGAGCAGAAAGCCAGGTGGTGTGAGGAAATTCTTGGCTTTTTTACTAATAATTACCTCTGCATGCGTTTTCTGTGCCTAGCACTGGGCTGGTTCTTTCTGTGTGGTTTTCTCTGCTCACGCCCTCTTGCCCTTTCCCCAGCCTGCAGAGGAAGAAACCCAGCCATAGGAGGCCAAGTGACCACACAGTAGGCAGGACGGGCTCGGGACTCAGACCTGGTCCTTCGACTCCCACTTTCAGACCCTGTTGGCATGCTGGCAGCATGTGCTGACAAGGCCTGAGTAGTGTCCTTTATTTTTTTTAAAAGAATTATTTTTTATTTAACATTATTTATTTATTCATCCATTCCAGTTTGACCAGAGAGGGACAGAAAGGAAGAGAGAAGCAAGAAAGTAAGCTGCCAGGTCCAGGACTTGAACCACGGTCGGCCATGTGGAAGTCCAGCACCCTTAGCCACCACACCACCTGCCGTCCCAAGTAATGTCCTTTAAAGCAAAGTGATTTGCAAAGGGAAGTGCTCCCCACTGTCGGGAGTTACGCTGATCCTGGTGCTCTCGTCTTTCGTCTTTCAGGAGGCGTTACTGGTGGGGATTAACATTTGCCAATAAAGCCCTCCACAGATCTGAGGTCTTTAAGATATACAGACATGTCTGGAGCCAGCCAACTCTAGTCAGGACTCAGACTTCCTCTCACTGGGTCAGCCCTTCCCAAACTTGGCTGCACCAGGATGACCTGGGGAGCCCAGGCCGCACCCCGCTGCAGATGACAGCAGTGTCTGGGGTGGGGGCCAGGCAGCAGGAACTTTTCAAGACCCCAGGTGATTCCACTGTGCAGTGAAGTTTGAGAACCATTGAACGAAGGCCTTCTCTTTTGTCAGTGAAGGAACTAGGTGATCTGTCATGAGAGATGCAGTGTCTGACAAGGCGCCTTATTCACCTCACAGCCAATAGAAGCCCCTTGCTGCCCCTGAGAGACATCCCAGGACTTTGAGGGCACAGAGAGACTGAGCCATCCTGACTGAAGCAGCCTCTCCAAAGCACCCATCTGAGCTTCCACCCTCAGCCGGAGGCAGTCACCCTCAGTGGGCGATCTCCCCCCAGGGGACCCTTGGCAATGTCTGGAGACATTTTCCTTAGTCACAACTGGGCACTGCAGGGATCTACTGGCACCTAGTGGGTAGAAGCCAGAGATGCTACTCAGTGTCCTGTAAGGCACAGGACACCCCCACGGCAGAGAATATATCCAGTCCCAAACGTCAACAGAGGCAACATTGACAAACACTGGTCCGATGGGGCCCCCTGCATGGCTCATTGGAGGGTGTGCTGCTGACCCCGTATCAGGCTTCCCGAAGGTTCCCCAGGGAAGGAACTCTAACTCTGTGTTAGTAAGAGATATCAAGAGAGAAACCAAGTCCTTCTTATTCTCTTGTTTAAAAATTGTTTCCCTTGGGGCCAGCAGGTGGTGTGGTGGTTAAGGTGCTGGACTTTCATATGACTGACCACAGTTCGAGTCCCAGACCTGGTGGCTTAAAAATCATGCCGGGTGCATGTGCGTGCATACTCAAAATCCTGAGAGGAGAATGGAGGAGAAGGGCTGGCTGCATAGCCATCACCTCTGGGAGGTGTTGACTTCTCATTTTCTCTCCGTGTCTCTCTCTACAACAAACAAAACAGCCCCCTACATTGTCCTCCTGACAAAGGTGGTAAGCTCACTGGGTCTCGCCTGGCACCTCCTTGGTGACATGGGAACAGTGCGAGCTCCTGCCTCCCAGGAGTGACCCTGAGGTGAGAGTCAGAGCTGACGAGGGTTATCAGGAGGTGCTCAGTAAATGTTGGCTGTCACCACATGCATGCACAGCAGAGAAACCGAAGTAAATTTCTCCCGTATGACACCACAGCCTTGTGGAATGTCTAATTAGAAAGCAAATACCAGGACCAGCAGATGGTGTAGCACTTACATCGGTGGACTCCCACGTCGTCGATCGCAACTTGAGTCCCAGACCCGGTGGCTTGAAAATCACACCAGATTGTGTGTGTGTGTGTGTGTGTGTGTGTGTGTGTGTGTGTGCATGCCCAAGATCTC
>NW_006159436.1:651345-659122 GCF_000334495.1 Tupaia belangeri chinensis | reverse complement strand
TCTTTCCCTTCCAGGCAAGTGTATGTGCCTTAAGGCAAAAACCTCTTCAAAAAAAAAAAAAGAAAGAAAGAAAAAAGAAAGAGAAAGCAGATACAAATTTCCTTGTTTCATATTCTTCAAATACCTTTCATCAGCATCATCTGTCCGTGCAAGCCTTTTCTCTAAAATGCACGGTAACTCCCAGGAGCTGTCGTCCTGTGAGGACTGTGTCTGTGTAAGGAAGGAAGGGCGTTGGTTTGCTCTAACTAGAATTTGGTGTCCCGAGGCACTCTTCACTGTGTCGAATTGGAGAGGGGGTCAGGACAGGGAGTCAGCGGCCACCAAGGAGGCCACTGAGTATGATGACCCCCACGTGCCCTAGACAGCTTCCATGTTGTGTTGGACCACGATCCGTGTCATTCCCTCCTGCTCTCCTTCCCTTCCTGGCATGCAGGTGCAGGAAGGATCCCACAGGTGGAAGATGACCCAGGACTGGCTCGTGTCTACCCGATTTGCATCACACCTCTTCTGCTTGTTTCTGCCTCAGAGCAGCAGAATCGGTGTGTGAGACACACGGAGCGCTCCTTTGCAGAGAAAAAAAACTCATCCTTTTTCTCCAACAGGATGGAAAGACGGCAGAAGACCTCGCCAAGTCGGAACAGCACGAGCACGTGGCAGGGCTCCTTGTAAGACTCCGAAAGGTGAGAAATTCTGTGCAAAATTCAGCCAGAAATTTTATACCTGGTTTTATGTGAAAAGATCTCAGTCCTTTCCCTGAGAATGAACAAAAGGAGGCTTTGGAAACACAGGTTTTACCAACAGGCATCTGTCCCTGTCCTGTTTGCCTACCAGTTGCCTTCCATACATAAGCTGCGTGTCAGGTTTCTTTTCCTATGTCTGGACTTGGGAGTCATTTGGTGTCTTCACAATTGCTGGCCTGGTTTCTCTCCTCTCACCCTCTCTGTCATTACACTCCTCATAAGGTGGAAGGAAATGACAGTGCTGACTTTCTGCCTCTTTCCTTCTCCATATTTCAATCTCCAAATACCACTTTTGCTCCCATTTATCAAACAATATTACTCCGTGGCTTAAGGAAACATGACACAAATAATTACAGGTGTACCCTTTCCAGCCCACATCATAGCAGTGTGGATAGCAGACTTCAGAGTAGTCATACCCTTTTTATTTTTTTTTTTTCATTTTAACAAGAACTTCATCATTATGACCTTTTTATGGTTATATAATAGTTTCTTCTTTTCTTCTTTTTCTTTTCTTTTTTTATTTTTTAACATTTGATCCCTGTACAACTTTACAGTATACAAAATGAATTTTTCCATCATGAGCACACTGTACATTAGTTCAGTACCAGGTACATTATCATCAATAAATAATTTTCCATTTTTGTGTTCATTAAATGTTCTGCTTCCCCCACCCCCAGTTCCCTCCTTCATGCCCCCTATTATCTACCCTCTTCCCACACTATCTCTAGTCTAAAGTTGCTCTGCATGCTTTTATACCTTCCGATCTTTCAGTTTTTGCCTAGAGTACAGACATTTGGTATATATTAAGTGGGACATACAATGCCCTTTTCTTATCCTGGCTTGCTTCACTTAGCATTAAATCTTCCATAATTGTCCACTTTCTATCAAATGCCAGGATCAGCATTTGTCACAATCGGTAAAACATAGAATCAACCCAAATGACGAAGAACAGATGAATGAATTGAAAAAATGTGGCACATATACACTGTGGAATATTACTCAGTTATAAAAAAAACAAATAGTCTTACCCTTTAAGCTTGGAACTCCATCTGTCGCTCTATCCTAAAGAAATAAAAGAAATACAGAGGAAAAAAAAAACTTTAATGGACAGAGATGTCCTTTTTTTTCTTTTTTTGGAGAGGTTTTTGCTATAGGGCGCGTGCACTCGCCAGACAGACAGAAAGCAGGAAATCACCCCCCCGGGGGGATGGCCATGCTGCAATCCCTTCTCCTCCATTCTCCTCTCGGGATCTTGGGCATGCACGCACACGCGCCCGGCATGAGTTTAAGCCACCGGGTCCAGGGCTCGAACTACAGTCTACTACGTGGGAGTCCAGCGACATAGCCATTACACTAACTGCTGGATCCCAATGGACAGAGATGTCCACTGCAGTGTTTTTTATAATGCACTAATAAAAAATGGGAAGCACAAGATGACCTGCAATAATGCTTAGAAGATTGTCATAGAGCTATAGAATAGAATAGAATGGTTTTGGTCTTTAAAATATTTTTTAAGAGGTTTAGTAACAGAAGTTTCATGCTTAAGGTGTCCCTGGATTTCAAAGCAGTTATTAATTTTGTGCCCAGTATAATCTTTAATATGTTAACAGGGGTACTTTTCAATTTTGCTTACAGAGTAAGTAACATTTCTTCCTTAAACATATGTTTGTTTTCTACATTTTACACAATAATTTTTAAAAACAAACTTTCTAGAAACAATAATAATAAGAAGAATATAATAATTCAGTTGGGGGGACCAGCAGTTGGTGTGGCTATGTTGTTGGATTGCCACATAGTCGACCGCGGTTTGAGTCCCGGATCCAGTTACTTAAACTCACGCCAGGTGTGTGTGCATGTGTGCCCAAGATTCCTAGAGGAGAATGGAGAAGGAATTGCGGTGTGGCCATCCCCCCTGGGGGGTGATTTCTCACTTTCTGTCTCTCTCTCTGTCCTTCTGGTAAGCGCACATGCCCTGTAGCAAAATCCTCTCAAAAAATAATAATAATAATAATAAAATTCAGTTGGTTTAAGTGCTAGTTGAAATAATAATATATAATAATTCAGTTGGTTTAAGTGCTAGTTGAAAAAGTGTTGTCCAAAACATACTCCAAATGGCTCATGAAGTTCTGTCATAGAAATTGAAAGTGGCCACGGGGGAAGTAATGATGTCATAACTTCCATGGCCAGTTTATGTTTGAGTTTTCACAATTGCCTTCAGACCCTAATAGGAGGAGGGTAACATTTGGAAAAACTTCTTTCCTTATATAGAATGTAGATCTGGAAAGACCCTGCAGTTTAAAATCCGTGTGTATAATTGAGAACCCTGCTGGGTGGTAATGTCACCAATAGTTCATGTTTGCACCATGTGCTTTGGCGTCTGTGAACTGGCCACAAGGGCACAGAGCTGATGACCCCGAACTGAACTCTCACAGGAAATTCAGTCCCCTGGAGGGATTCAGTCTCTCCTTCTCTCTCTCTCTCTCTCTCTCTCTCTCTTCTGTTGAGACTTTTGAAGAGAATGCATGTGCTCACCAAAGAAACACAGAGAGAGACAGAGAGACAGAAAGCGAAATCACTCCCAGGGAGGATGGCCACTCTGCAATCCCCTCCTCTCCATTCTCCTCTCAGGATTTTGGGCACGCGCACACTCATGCCCAGCATGAGTTTCAAGCCACCGCATCTGGGACTTGAACCGTGGTTGGCCACATGGGAGTCCAGCAAGTCCAGCACCTTAACCACTGAACCACCTGCTGGCTCCTCTCATTCATTCTTGAAATTCCAGAAAGAGATCATTCTGGAAAAAGCTCCCTAGCCTCACTCTCCTGTTCATACAGGAAATGTGTAAACTATTGTAATTGAGGCTTAGTGTTTTTCTACTCTGTCGTGCTGTGGACTGTCTCATTAGGAGTGAGAATTGGGGTGAGAAAAATAAGGGAGACCTTTCTGTTCACAAGAAAATCAAAGCAAGAGCTGGGGAGGGCCAAGTAGTCATGGTTAACACGGTCAGTGATTCCTTCTTACGTGAAGTTTTCTAATTTTTAAATTCACTTGATGTGAAGCCAAACAGAGCCTCCTTTGCAGCCTCTGGCATTCTCTGGATTACATATTATAGTTGGGAGTTCTGCATTTGGGTGTGGAGTCTTGGGATTATAGACATAGCGTCCAGATACAGGGTCTGTTTTAAATCAGCTACCCTCTACAGCTTCCATCAAGAGTGAAAAGACGAAGTCTGCTCTGTCCTCAGGCTTGAGCACAGATTGTCTCCTGTTCATTGTTGGTTGTTGGGAGAAAGAACGCCGTGAGACAGTGAGGGGCTGCGTTAGCAGGCTCGATACCCTTACCAGGGCGATGCGCATGCCTGCTCAGGAATCCTCACCTTCCAAAATCCCACCAGCAAAGATCCTGACCCTTGCAGCATCCAGTGCCTGCCTAGAGTCCCAGGTGTCAGCAGCTCTGGCTCAGCTGCCACAGTGGCCAGCACTTCTCACCTCTGGAGCCAGCTGGGAAATCCAGAGGCCACATCCTTCCTTGGCCTGGAGGCCTGGTCCCCATCTCAGCAACTTTCGTCCTAGAATGGGAAGCCATGGGGATATGCAGTGGCTCATTTCAAGCAGAAAGCCACCTACAGGCCAGGACCTGCAATCCAGCAGGCCCATCGTGCCCCTCAGGAACCGTCTTCCGCTGGCAGAGTGACGAGGACTTTTGTTGGCCCGTGCTGTGCTCTGCTGCCCAGCTCTGGGGTAGGAACGCTGCCTCCTAGTACTGAAGACTAGATTGCCCTGGGGGGCAGGGGGCACACCCAGGTGGACAGTGCAGTATTGGGATGGGAAAATGAAGAACTTCTAATTTAAAAAGATATCAAAGGAAAGGAGTGAATGTAAGCCAGGACTGGATTGGATCCATAAAGTGAAAGGTCTTTTATTGGAGCCTGCAGGTGGTGCGGTGGTAAAGGCACTGGACTCCCACATGACGGACAATGGTTCAAGTCCCAGACCTAACAACTTGTTTTCTCATTTTCCCTTTCTCTCTCTCTCTGTCTCTCTCTGGTCAAATAAAATAACAATAATAATAATAATAATCACAAATAAAAGTAAATAAATAATTCTCTTTTTTTATTTGAGAAGTTTTTGCTATAGGGCGTTTGCGCTCGCCAGAAAGACAGAGACAGAAAGTGAGAAATCACCCCCTGGAGGGATGACTATACCGCAATCCCTTCTTCTCTCGGGATCTTGGGCACGCACGCACGCACATGCACCCGGCGTGAGTTAAAGCCACCGGGACTAGAACTGCGGTCAACTACCATGGGAATTCAGCAACATAGCCATCACGCCAACTGCTGGTCCCAATAATTCTTTTTAAAAAAGAAAAGAAAGGTCTTTTCTTACTGAATCTGTTTCCTAGTCTCTGCAATGTGCTTAGATTACTTTTGTAATTAGAAACCTATTGTAGGTAGGCCTGGCTCTGTAGACAGCGGGTCAGCACTGTGCATAGACAGTGAATCCCACAGAGTCGATTGTAGTTCAGATCCTGGCCCCAGGAGCTTGGAAAACATGCTGGGTGCATGTGTGTGTATTCCGGGAATCCTGACGGGGTGGAGAAATGGGGGAGCAGGGTTTGCCATATGACACGCTCCACTGGGGGATGCTTTCTCTGTCTCTGTCTTGCTCTGGAGAGTACATGGCGCCCTCTAGCAAAACAATAATAATAATAATAATAATATATAGATAGATAGATAGACAAATATATGTAAAAGTTGGGTGCGTCAGTGGAGGGCAGCTGAGTGTTTGCCAGTGTTGGGTCTTGAGTTTAGTGCAGGGTGGGTTCTTGCAGAGTCCTAGTTCAGTTTCCCTTTATTTCTGTTCATCAATTTCATGGCACCTTTGTTTTTTAGTGCCTACATTTTTAAGAGAGGGAGGGAAGCGGGAATATTCTTTTAGTGCTTTATCATTATCCTGTGATTTTTCTCTAATGGAGACATCAAGGCAAAGAAGAGTGAGTCATTTAATGCCTCTGATTAAAGGACCACATCCCCCTTAGCACCAACTCGGTGACATCACACTGGGGTCTAGGAATCATCCATGTGGGGGAATTTACACCACAGGAATAGGCAGACTTTATAAACTGGGATATATACCCCCGAAAGGTATCTTACCAGCACCCCACTGGGTTGGGATCTCTGAAAGTGCCACAGCTACACCCTGGCTAGTGGGTACCACGTTATTATAGAAAGGAGGTCACCCCTCTACTCTACCCTGAGCTCACTTCCGCCAACAAAACAGCCTGAGCAGCACTCCACACCCGCCTGAAACTGTCACTGCTTAGCCAATTCCAATTCTCCTCTTAGCAAAAGGAGGGACTCTTGTTAGGACAGACGGGGAGGGGCTGCATTTAGATTTTACATCAGCATCATTTTTACTAACTATTGGTGCAGGCTCCATTCTCACCTGATTTTATAATAGTTTCAGAGGTTGTGGGGGAGGGTTGGCTTGTTTTTATTTTGTTTGATTATCCTTCTAATCGAATTCTTCACAAGGGGATAAGTAGTTTGCTTTTCCTAAGCCAAAGACTAGACAATGAAAAATACTGCCCAGGAATATTTTAGAAAACAAAACAAAGTTGAAAGTATGCTCAGAATTTAAAATTCCCCACAAGGAGGCTGCATTTGCATATGCAGAGTTGCTGTCCCCAGCCACACAGGGTCTATGCCTGCCACCTGTGGGAAGCCACTTCCCTCTCTGTGCTCTTTTTTTTTTTTTAAAAAGAATTATTTAGTTTAATTTATTACCATTATTATTATCTTTTAATTTGGCTAGGGAGAGAGGCAGAGGGAGAGAGCAAGCCTCCAGGTCCAGGACTTGAACTGTGGTCGATCATGTGGGAGTCCAGCATGTCAGCCATCACGCCACCTGCCGGCCCCACATCTCTCTCTGCTCTTACCTGGTTTTCCCAGGTTGTGCATCGGCTTCCTTCTCAGCCTGTGAAGTTCAGTCATCTTTTCTGATGAGAAGGTGAAAGCTGAATTGCCAGGTAGAAGAAGGTGCTAGAAGGAAGGAAATGAGAAACCCAGAGACTGACCAGGGCCTCACAGAGCAATGCAGTCACCACGTCATAGTCTCCCACTTGGGGACTGAACAGGGCTCACGGTGTCTACTCTGTGCCGAGGCTGTTCCAGACACCAGGGAGACCACAGTGAGCAGAAGTAGGAGGACCCAGGTCTGAATAAGAAGAAGGTTGCCACACAGCGTAAGTCAGGTCAGGGGCGGGCAAGCCGTGGCCCACAAGTGAAAGCTGGCCCCCTCCTTGTTTGTAAGTGAGATATGATGGGCTCACAGCCACAATCCTTCACTGCCCTTGTCTGAGGCTGGTTTGCACACCTGGCAGAGCTGAGTGGCTGCAGCAGAGACCATTGGCCCTTTGCAGGAAGGGCTGCTGCCCCTGGAGTAAGTGCTGTGCAGGGAGAGCAATGCCATGGAGGGGTACAACGGTGACGGGGAGCATGCTGCACACCGCTGATCAGGGAGGCCTCTCTAATGCCTTTAAACCCTCACCTGAAGGGCAAGAAGGAGGAAGCAGCCAGAGGAAGTGCCGGGAAAACAGAGGATAGGAGGGCAGTAGAGGGGTGTGCAAGGGAATAAGCAAGCCGAGGCAACTGGATTGGGCCGCAGCTTGAGCACAGGGGTCCGACAGGGAATACTGGGTGAAGGGAGGAGAGGCAGGCAGAACTCTGTAGACCCGGGTAAGGAGAGTAGGTTGGTCCAGGTGTTTCCATGTGTTTGAAAGATGAAAGCTAGCACACGGGAAAGTACGGTGTGTCCTGCACACACTCTCCTGTGACCCCTTTCTAGGTCTAGATCAGCGTTCTGCACTCCCTGGAGTTTGGTGCCGCTCTCTCCTCTCCCCAGCCTGGCCTCCCCCTGCACTGAGGAGGTCTTGCCCCTCCCTTGGACACGGCAGGGCTTATGTGGGCCTTCCAGCCACACCCACAGACTCCAGGGACACACCTGGGGACCATTTCCAAGCAAGCGGCACCACCAAGA
>NW_006159436.1:634171-651109 GCF_000334495.1 Tupaia belangeri chinensis | reverse complement strand
CCCCCCCCCCTGGGCCCCGGCGGTTTTTTTGGGCCCCTCCCAGCCACACCCACAGACTCAGGGGACACACCTGGGGACCATTTCAAGGCAGGAGCCACCACATAGAGAGCGCCCTAGTGAAACGGCGTTGAGCTCCCTAAGGATTCCGAGATGCGCTCAGTCCCCTCTGACTGAAGGCTCATCCTTCAGACCAGGTCCCTGAGAAAGATCTGAAGTCCCCACGGCCCCTAGAGGAACAGGGGAGCTGTGCTGACAACTGAGGCCAACTAGGGGACAGACTCGCTTAAGAACCAAAACTCAGTGGAGGTGCTGGAATAAGATGTGCCCGCTATGGGAAAATCCAGGCAGGTGGGCCGTCCTCACTTCTCAGCGTTTCTTTCTAGTAACTCCCTCCACATCTCATCTAAGGTGTGAGGCCCTCAGCCACATTCGGCTGGAGATCTTGTGCTAACCAAGAAGTGTTAGCGGGAGGTACCGGAAACGGCCCTCCCAGGGTGTCTGCTGGCGAATCTTCACTTTTCCTCTGATTTTGAGGAATCGTGATCCACTTCCATCCTCAGCCAGGCAGGATTACAGGCACGTGTGCCAGCGTATATGAGATCTCAGGACACAGACCCGGAACCCCCGTGTGTGGCTTCGACATTGAGGACCTCTGCCTGACAACATCACCACTGCAACCAGCCAGAACTCAGTGTAGTGAACTACCCACCCAAACCTTCTAGGTTATGGGTAAAACACAGTGAAGTCCTCGGATGATTCCAACAGGTTTGCTCCTGTGTCGGTGCTCAGCAGATGCCCAGAAGTCAGGGAGCCCTGGGAGGATTCTTCTCTGTGAGGGACGATGTGTGTCCACCTTGTCCAGCCCCTGAGCATCTGTCCAGCAGCAAGCCCAGCCTCATCCAGCATGAAAACACCACCGTAGTTTTCCACAGTGCCCGCAAGGGGGCAGTGTTGCTCCTGTTGAGGAAGTTCCCGCTGATGACTAGAACATGGGGATTGGAAAATGGAAGCCGACAGGAGAGTTATGAGTCTGTGATGGCACACTTCCTAGTGAGAAAGGGATGCGACAGCCCAGCTGGAGGGCAGCAGCAGTGCGTGAGCCCCTCCCGGGATTTAGAACTGGAAGAAGAGGTCCAGCCAGCTGTGAGGTCCCTGCATGGGCCTCCTCTGAGCTAAGTCACATGCCACCTGCTTATCTGGGAGTGCCACTTCTGCCCCCAGGTTGGCCCTCGTTGGAAGGGCAGAGCACCTCATGACTGTACAGACCAACAGGGTCACGATGTAGAGTGGACAGGGCCTGAGCCTGCCTGGAGAGAAGCTTCCAGAAGGAAGTGAAGGCAAGACAGGTGTTGTGGGCTGCATGGAGGTCGGACAGCGTCCTACAACACGCAGTGAGATCGTGTTTGCCAGCAAGTGGTCCCCATGTCCGCGTCTCTCCACGACTGCAGAGCCGGGCTGAGTCTAGCTCTTCTCGTCTTCATCAGTGCCTCTTAGCACAAGGGAGGCCCCCGTCAATGTTTGTGGGTAAATGAACACGTGAGCAGGTTACCCTGAACGAGGGAGACTTCTGCTTCCCACGTGGGACTGAGGATGAAGAAAGTGAAAATGGTTGTGTTCTCGGCCTTCGCACGCACCTGGCCTTGTTCCCTGTGACACCCCTTGTTCCCCCCGTGTCCGAGTACAGCCATACAGGACCCAGACCCTCCACACAGGGAGGAGCAGGCGTCCCCAGCTGGTCACTCAGGGCTGACCCTCTCTCTGGTTTCACTGATGGCTTCACTGCTGCTCCCCACGTTGTTAGGCCTCGAAGCACAATGGCAGTAGACCACCACCAGGGAGGGAACCCCGGGCCCGTACAGCCAGCTCAGGGCCTCTGTCTCGACACTAACAAGTCCTTGCCCGTCTCTGTTCAGGACACGCACCGAGGGCTCTTCATCCAGCAGCTACGCCCCACGCAGAACCTCCAGCCCCGAATCAAGCTCAAGCTGTTTGGCCACTCGGGGTCCGGGAAAACCACCCTCGTGGAATCTCTCAAGTGTGGGCTGCTCAGGAGCTTCTTCAGACGGCGCCGGCCCCGACTCTCCTCCACCAACTCCACCCGCTTCCCGCCTTCGCCCCTGGCCTCTAAGCCTGCAGGTAGGAGCCTCCAGCTGGGGGGGTCTCTCCAGCAGGTGCGGCCTCTGCACTCTGCACGACCTCCCTGGGCCGCATGCTGCCTGACACCCACGAGGGCACGTGAGCAACTTGGGGGTAGGGGGAGAACAGAGGTAGGGGGGACAGGAGACGGGGCCGGGGGAGGGGTTCCAGGTTGCGAGCTGAGCCAAGAGCAGGCCGAGGGCAGCCCCGGCCAGCCGGGTCTCACTTCCTTCTGGCCTGCAGTCTCCGTGAGCATCAACAACCTGTACCCGGGCTGCGAGAACGTGAGCGTGCGGAGCCGCAGCATGATGTTCGAGCCCGGCCTCACCAAAGGCATGCTGGAGGTGTTCGTGGCCCCAGCCCACCACCCGCACTGCTCGGCGGATGACCAGGCCACCAAAGCCATCGACATCCAGAACGCCTATTTGAACGGTACTTCCTGCCCGCCCCAAAAGTTGCCCTTGGCAGGGCTGCACATCAGGTGGTGCCTGTCACTGCGGGAGATGATCCAGTCCAGACTGATCCTGGGAGTGGCCCAGGACTGAGGTGGGGCTGCCCCACACCCGGGGACAGTAACAGTGAGCAGTAGAGTACCCCAGCTCCTGAGCACCTGCACACTGCCGTGTTTCATTAATGACCGTGCAGGCATTTACAACTTTCTGAGGGACTGGCTGGTTACATCGTAGGACTCTCACGTAGTCGCCCGCGGTTCAGGTTCCCCACTGGCAGCTTAAAACTCACGCAGGCAGTTGGCATAATGGCTGTCACGCTGGACTCCCATGTGGTTCGAGTAGGTGGCTTACAGTCACGCCGTGTGCATGTGTGCCCAAGATCCCAGGAGGAGAATGGAGGAGAAGGGATTGCATCATGACTGTCCCCCCCAACCCACCCCCAGGTGATTTCTCGCTTTCTGTCTCTGTCTCTCTGGCCAGCACATGCCCTGTAACAAAAATCTTTTAAAAAAAGAAAAAAAAAACTTTTTGAGGGTGGAACTACACATACCCTGGCATAGAAAAGTCCCCCAAATCACAAACCTGAGTCTGGGCCCATAGCAGTAAGCACCAGGCATTGGGAGCTGGCTCCCACATGGCCAAATTCAACTCAAATCCTGGCCCCAGAGGCTTGAAAAAGACCCCAGACACAGATTCCTGTGCACCTAAAATCCTGACAGGATGGGGAAATGGAGGAGAAAGGATTGTGGCACAGCAGTGCTCCACTGGGGGTCTCTCCCTCTCATGCACACATCCTCTGGCAGTAAAAAAAAAAAAAAAAAAAAAAAAAAAAAAAAAAAAAAATTGAGAGATTTTTTTGCTATGTGGCACGTGCACTTGCTACAGAGACAGAGAATCAGAAAGCAAGATTCCACTCCTAGGGGTTAACCATTCTCCTCTCGGGATTTTGGGCACCCATGCACAGACACCCAACATGAGTTTCAAGCCACTGGGTCCAGGACTCAAACCACAGTCGACTACGTGGGAGTCCAATACATTAACCACTACACCACCACTAGCCCCAAAATAATTTTCTTTTTCTTTTTCTTTTTTCTTTCTTTTTGTTTTTTTTAGAGGTTTTTGCTATAGGGCGCATGTGCTTGCCAAAAAGACAGAGAGAGACAGAGAGACAGAAAGCAAGAAATCACCCCCCAGGGGGGATGGTCACGCCACAATCCCTTCTCCTCCATTCTCCTCTCGGGATCTTGGGCATGCATGCACACGCGCCCGGCGTGAGTTTTAAGCCACCAGGTCCAGGACGCGAACCACAGTCGACTACATGGGAGTTCAGCGACATAGCCATTACGCTAACTGCTGGTCCCAATTTTTTTTTTTTTAAAAAAAGGAAAACCCCATAATCCCACTGGTACTGTGGGTTTCGTACCCGGGTATGAGGTGGATTATTTGCAAACCCATCCTGTCAGCGATTCTGCCGCGATACAGACATAGACGAGTGTTTCCACGGTCAGGGTTTAAGTCTGTTCTTTGCTCTCAATATTTCCAAGGGGCTGACATTTAAAGATTACCGGGGAAGGTGTACTTCATCCAGCAAACCACTGGCTTTTCCATGCAGGACCCCAGCTGGTCCCAAGTCACGTGCCCAGGAGTCCACTGGGTGTCGAAAGGCAGTTCAGAGCAGTGGATCAGAGCCTGGGATGTTACATAAGACGCTGTTCGTGCTCTATGTCACCTGACGTGACAGACCTGTGTTCTTTCCCCAGGCGGTTCACTCATTTCTTAATACAGCAGCATCCAAGGGGAAAAATCAAGGTACAGGTGTGCACACGCATTGCCACTGCACAGCTAGGTGTGCGCACATATGCACATGGGCACGTGTGTGTTTGCACGTACCACTCTTGCATACTGTTACTGAACTCTGTCCACGCCAGCTCTGGTCACCTACCACACAGAAAATTCAACCTTCCGTAATAGCAAAAGTTCCCTAGAAGGAACTTGTTCAGGTGACATCAGCTAAGAGATAGGTCTCAAACCTGCCTCCCTGGGTAAACAGGGCCTGGGGTTTTTTTTTGTTTTTTTTGTTTTTTGGGTTTTTTTGAGAGGTATTTGCTATAGGGCGCGTGCGCTCCCCGGAAAGACAGAGAGAGACAGAGAAACAGAAAGCGAGAAATTACCCCCCAGGGGGGATGGTCACGCCGCAATCCCTTCTCCTCCATTCTCCTCTCGGGATCTTGGGCACACACGCACACGCGCCCAGCGTGAGTTTAAGCCACCGGGTCTGGGACTCGAACCGCGGTCGACTATGTGGGAGTCCAGCAACATAGCCATTACGCTAACTGCTGGTCCCAGGGCCTGGGGTTTTTAAGGAGAAAGGATGTCGCTGCAGAGGGCAGCAAGGAGGCGGTCAGGGAAGGCAGGTGAGTTGCGTGAAGACCTCCAGCGTTACCCTTGCTGGAGTATGTCAGATATGCTATTGATGACATCGGGGACTCTTTCAGCATCTGGTTTGTTTCTGTTCTTTACTTTTTCTGGGAGAAAGACTCAAAACATACATTCTACTAGGACATCTGGCCTGCATGGGGTAGGGAGAATATTTCATCGTGACCTGTAGAAAACGTTTAACCGAAGTGCTCAGTGTTTAAAGCATGCCGTGGAGTGGGCTGGCGTGACTAAGTGACTAACACACGTGTGACCATGCAGGGAGAGGTAGGCTGGGTTAGCCCTCTGTGGTGGCGGGGTTAACTCGCAGGAGGCAGCATGGAGGTTTAGTGGCTGGATCCCACATGGCTGACTATATGGTTCGAGTCCATGACCCAGTGGCTTGAGACACACGCTGGGCACATGTGCGTGTATACCCAAAATCCCAAGAGGAGGGTGGAAGAGGAGGGATTGCAGCATAGCCTTTCCCCTGGGGAGATGATTTCTCTCTGTCTCTCTCTAACTCTCTGTCTCTCTCTGGTGTGCACATGTGCCCTATAGCAAAAAGAGAAAAAAAAGGTGGGGCTAGCTCTCTGACTAAATGCAAGCTTGTTCAAACAGTTAACCATCTAGGACCAGTACCAGTATTAGAAGTAGATATGGGATAGTCGTAGATTCAGATATAGTAATGGAAGCATTTAGGAGGAGCGATAGATACGACTAGAGAATGAGACCAGGATACACGTTATATGTGGCACAGAGCTGAGTATTCCTCTGTAGATCTGTACAGAGGCAGATGAATGCAGGCGTCCACAGGGAGATGAAGGCCTGGATGTCCCTGTTCCCACCTGGAATCTTAGCACACTAAGAAAAACCATGGGTGAAATGTGATGGTGGTGTTTCTTGATTATAATATGGGTGTTTTGTTTTGGTTTGGTTTGGTTTGTTCTTTTTTGCAGGAGTTGGCGACTTCAGTGTGTGGGAATTCTCTGGAAATCCCGTGTACTTCTGCTGTTACGACTACTTTGCTGCAAATGATCCCACATCCATTCATGTCATCGTTTTTAGTCTGGAAGAACCCTACGAGATCCAGCTGAACCAAGTGATTTTCTGGCTCAGTTTCTTAAAGTCTCTCGTCCCAGTTGAAGAACCCATAGGTAAGCTGACCTCTCCTTGGCAAATGTGTTCCTTCCTGCGGCTGGGGGGATAAGGTCTCCACCCTCCTGGTTCCTGCCCTGTCCCTTGCTGCTGCCCGCCTTGCATCCAGCCGCCCTCGGATCCTACGGCTCTGTCTACCTTCATGCTCTTCCTGCTTGACCTCCACTCTAGGAAGCTGCCTGGGCTCTGCCACTCACTGTGTTCTACAGGGAGTTTCCGTCTCATGGTACCCAGAGCCCCAATTCCTTGAGCTCCATTTCTCGCCTTCCTTCTGCCCTTTAGAGCCATGGTCGTTTCTGTTGGGTGCAGAGTGGAATCCCTCCTTTGCATCTGCTAACGGGTCTATCATAATCAGCAGAATGAGTTCTCCTACATCCTGTAGTTCCCTTAAGAATTAGAGAAGAGGGACCAACAGATGGCATGGTGGTTAAGGTGCTGGACTCCCACATGGCCAACCATGGTTCGAGTCCCAGACCTGGTGGCTTGCTTTCTCACTCCCCGCCCCCATGTATCTCTCTGGTCAAATTAAAATGAACAAATAAATAAATAAATACTTTTTTTTTTTTTTAGAAAAGAGGATTAGAGGCGAGGGACTGTGTGGGCTGGATGTGTTACCTTAACTTCATCCCTAGAGGAGAGGATAACGTGGAATAAGCTTCTTTTGTCTTTTGTGTACAAGAAGAGAAGCAGCCCTCCCTGTGGAGATGCAGTGCTCAGTAGTAAATTTTGTTTTCCCCAGAAAAGCATACAATTACGAACTGTGCTGGGTTTAATCCCGCCTAGGTCACTGCCAGCTTTGCCTCTTTCTCCTTCTTTGTCATCTTTTCTTTTGGAACCCTGCCATAGGCCCAGGCTCTGCCTGTGTGAGCTGCAGGCCGTTCTCCCTGCATCGTCTCTGTGCAGGGGCCACATTCGAGGGCTTTCCTTGGTCCAGCAAAGGACATCCCCCTGTCAGAGGTCAGATCTTCCCTCTCTAGGCAGGCCTTATTTGGAGGAACACCTAAGAAGCTGCCTTTTGTTCTGCAGTTGTTTCTGGTTCATTCTTGAGTTACTTTTCCTATGGCCCAGGAAACAGGCTCATTCAGTTGCTGGCCGGGGGTGGGGATGGGGGTCCTTCCACAGGTCACACTGCACAGTGCACATGGGGCCCTCAATCCGTGGGCAAGTTGCACACCCCCCTGGAAAGACAGCAACACACCCCTCACCTGGAGAGGACAGCCAGCCCGGTAGGAGGACCCACCTTCTGAAAGGTTCTCTCTCTGCCCTCAGCTTTTGGCGGCAAGCTGAAGAACCCGCTCCGAGTTGTCCTGGTGGCCACTCACGCCGACATCATGAATGTTCCTCGTCCAGCTGGGGGCGAGTTTGGATATGACAAAGACACGTCGTTGCTGAAAGAGATCAGGAACAGGTGAGGGGCAAGTCCTGTGTCTCCAGCCCAGGGGCAGCCTCCCACCCAGGGACATGAATCAGAGTGAGAAATGCAACCGACGTCAGGTGGAGCTGAGAAGGGAAGGAGAGATGTTCCTTGCCTGACTTCTTGGTTGTCTTTTCCATGTGTGACCAGGCAGAATCCATCAAGGGGTGGGGATGGAGAGACCTTTGCAAGGTCACTAGGACTTCGCTTGCCTCTTACTGCCCTCTTAGACCAGGAGGAACCCAGCCTCTCCCTGGAGAGCCCTGGTGCGATGGACTCCTTGCTGATGGGGCTGCTGCTCTTCCCGCAGGTTTGGGAACGATCTTCACATTTCCAATAAGCTCTTTGTGCTGGATGCCGGGGCTTCTGGGTCTAAGGACATAAAGGTACTTCGAAATCATCTGCAGGAGATACGGAGCCAGATCGTTTCGGTAAGTATACCCTGGAGGGGGCCTGGACCAGCCTCAGCAGCCGCGGCCAGTGAGCCAGGGAACTGAGCCTCCGTGTCCAGTGTGGGACTCGGTACGAGGCAGCTGCCTGGTCGTGTCTCATCCTGTTTCTCTGGGGTGAGAGAAGAAGAGTAGAGAGACAGGAGATGGTGGGAGATGAGGGTGATTCTGGGCCAAGGTGGAGAACTTCAGATTGTACCCAATTCTTGGTTTTGTGTGTGTGTTTATTTGGTTGGTTTTTTAAGATTTTTGCCATAGGGCAAGTGTACTTGCTGGAGAGAAACAGAGAGAGGGAAAGTGAGAAATCATCCCCCAGGGAACCATGCTGCAGTCCCTTCTCGTTCATTCTCCTCTCAGGATTTTAGGCACTCACACACACGCTCCCAGCGTGATTTTTCAAGCCACTGGGTCTGGAACTCGAACCACGGTTGGCCTTTGTGGGAATCCAGTGCCTGAACCACCATGCCACCTGCTGGCCCCTCTTACAGTTTTAATGTTTTGTTTAAAAATAAAATTTCAGGGCCAGCAGGTGATGTGGTAGTTAAGAGCATTGGGCTCTCACATGGCCAACTACAGTTCGAGTCCCATACCTGACAACTTGCTTTCTCACTTTCTTTCTCTCTCTCTCTCTCTCTCTCTCTCTCTCTCTCTCACACACACACACACACAGACACACACACACACACACACTGTCCCTCTCTGGTCAAATTAAGATAAATAAATACATACATAAAATAAAAATAAAATTTCAGGCCGGCCCTGTGGCCTAGTGGTCGAGGGAGCTGGATCCCACAGGACCAGCTGAGCAGTTCCAATCTCAGCATGAAAAACACACTGAGCACGTGCTGCAGGTGTGCCCGACATCCCGAAAGGAGGTAGGAGTGGAGGGGAAGGGGTTGCAGGAGGACCACACCCCACTGGGAGCTCGTCCCTGACCCTCTGCCATCTCTCTGGCTAGTGCACACGGTCTCTGACAAAATAAAGGGATAGATTGATAAAATTTCTTTTTACAAATTCCAAAAACAATTCAAAAGTTACTTCTTGTGGAATATTTAGAGAATTCAGAACGAACAAAATGTATTAAATGACATTCAATGGGACTTTTTTTAAAGAATTTTTTATTCCATTTTATTTATTCATTTATTTTATTTTGACCAGAGAGAGACAGAGAGACAAAGAAAGAGAGAGAAAGTAAGAAAGCAAGCTACCAGGTCTGTAACTCGAACCATGGTAGGCCATGTGGGAGTGTCCAGAGCCTTAACCGCCATACCACCTTCTGGTCTCACCATGCCACCCTCTGGTCTCCCGTACACAGGGACTTCTAAAAGTTTATGGCAAATGGAATTATAGTACAAGTTTATTGTGGTGCAAATAAGATTAAGGTCCATGCATGGTTTTTTCATAATACACATTTCCACAAATTTTTGAAGACCTCTTATAAAATAATAGAAAACAAATAGGATAAGACTTAACTTCATGGACAGCAAGGTATGACTGTTTAATTTTTCCCAAGTTACGTGAACATAATACATTACCGTGAGCATCTGAATGGGATTGAGGAGACTGGGATTTATGTCTTAAAATTTCAGTGGAAGTGGACCAGCACGTGGTATAGTGGCTAAGGTGCTGGACTCTCACTGACTGACCGCGGTTCAGTACTCAACTACTGCACTATGAGGCTAGCCCCAGTGTGTTTCCTGTAGCTGCTGGATGGAACATTTCATAAATACCTTTTAGGTTCGTTGAGTCCATGGTGTAGTTAAAGTCCAATGTTTCTTTGTCAATTTTTTGTTTAGATGATCTATCCATTTGCTGAGTGTGAAGTGTTGACATCTTTAACTGTTATTGTATTGTATCTCTCTTTTGCTGGTGTGATATTTGCTCTGGCTTTAGGTGTTTCTGTGTTGGGTGCATCTATAGCTGTAAACATTCTGTCTCCTTGCTGGATTGCTACCTTTGTCATTATGTAAAGACCTACTCTTTTTTTTTTTTTTTTTTTTTTGAGAGAGAGGTTTTTGCTACAGGGTGCATGTGCTCGCCAGACAGAGAGAGACAGAAAGCAAGAAATCACCCCCCAGAGGGGATGGTCACGCCGCAATCCCTTCTCCATTCTCCTCTCAGGATCTTGGGCACGCACACACACGCGCCCGGCGTGAGTTTTAAGCCACCGGGTCCGGGACGCGAACTGTAGTCGACTACGTGGGAATCCAGCGACATAGCCATTACGCTAACTGCTGGTCCCCCAAAGACCTACTCTTTGTCATTATATAAAGACCTACTCTGTCTCTTTCTATAGTTTTTAAATTAAGATCTATTTTATCTGATACCAGTGTAGCTACTCCTTCATGACTTTCGTTTGCATGGGACATCTTTTTCCCCCCTTCACTTTCAATCTATGTGTGTCTTTACAGGTGAAGTAAGATTCTCATAGACAGTGTATTGTTGAGTCTTTTTTTTTTTTTGGAGAGGTTTTTGCTACAGGGTGCATGTGCTCGCCAGACAGAGAGAGACAGAGAGACAGAAAGTGAGAAATCACCTCCCAGGGGGGATGGCCACGCCGCAGTCACTTCTCTTCCATCCTCCTCTTTGAAGCCAATGTGGCCAACATAAAGAGACCCTATCTTTTAAAGTAAGTACATACCCACACACATACATACCCACCCTAGGAGCTCATCAGAAAAGCGTTGACTTGTTCATGGGACGACACGCACTGTGCACACATGCATGGCATCAGCTCTACTTGGGCACGCACACACACGAGCCCGGCGGGAGTTTAAGCCACCGGGTCCAGGACTTGAACCGCGGTCGACTTCATGGGAGTCCAGCGACATAGCCATCACACCAACTGCTGGTCCCGAGTCTTTTTCCTGTAATCCGTTCAGCAGTTTTGTTTACACTTAAGGTTATTATAGATAGGCTAGAACTTAATCCTGTCACTTTGTTAGGTATTTTCTGGTTCTGTGAATGCTTTGTTTCTTTTTTCCTTTTTTGTTGTCTGTGTGGCTTGGTGATTTTTCTCTATAAAACTTTGTATTTGGGTCTTGCAGGTGATGTGGCCAGCTGCAGTTCAAGTCTCGGACCTGGCAGCTTGCTTTCTCACTTGCCCTCTCACTCTGTCCCTCTCTGGTCAAATTAAAATATATAAACAAATAAATAAAGTTAAATGAACTAATTCTTTAAAAACAAAAAACTTTGTATTTGATAGATAGATTCTCCTTAAAGGTATCACACACACACACACACACTCACACACTCAAATTAGCCTTCCCCCATCTGTTCAGGAGGCTGAGGCAGGATTTTGAGGCCAGCATCCAGGACTTGAACCGCGGTCGACTTCATGGGAGTCCAGCGACATAGCCATCACACCAACTGCTGGTCCCGAGTCTTTTTCCTGTAATCCGTTCAGCAGTTTTGTTTACACTTAAGGTTATTATAGATAGGCTAGAACTTAATCCTGTCACTTTGTTAGGTATTTTCTGGTTCTGTGAATGCTTTGTTTCTTTTTTCCTTTTTTGTTGTCTGTGTGGCTTGGTGATTTTTCTCTATAAAACTTTGTATTTGGGTCTTGCAGGTGATGTGGCCAGCTGCAGTTCAAGTCTCGGACCTGGCAGCTTGCTTTCTCACTTGCCCTCTCACTCTGTCCCTCTCTGGTCAAATTAAAATATATAAACAAATAAATAAAGTTAAATGAACTAATTCTTTAAAAACAAAAAACTTTGTATTTGATAGATAGATTCTCCTTAAAGGTATCACACACACACACACACACTCACACACTCAAATTAGCCTTCCCCCATCTGTTCAGGAGGCTGAGGCAGGATTTTGAGGCCAGCATGGCCAACATAAAGAGACCCTATCTCTTAAATTAAGTACATACCCACCCTAGGAGCTCTTCAGAAAAGCGTTGCCTTGCTCATGGACGACACGCACTGTGCACACATGCGTGGCTTCCTCTCTGCTGGGCTCCTCTCCAAGCACCCATAGCTGCCTATGAGCTGACCTGTTCCTAACGCATGTTCTAGGGCTGCCCTCCAATGACTCACCTGTGTGAGAAAATCATCTCCACGCTGCCTTCCTGGAGAAAGCTCAATGGGCCCAACCAGCTGATGTCACTGCAGCAGTTCGTGTATGACGTGCAGGACCAGCTGAACCCCCTGGCCAGTGAGGAGGACCTCAGGCGCATCGCCCAGCAGCTGCACAGTGTGGGCGAGGTAAGAACTCTGCGGGAGCCAGGCAGCAGCCCGTGGGGTGCCCTGGACTCATCCCTCCCCAGATTTCCACCTTCGAAGGTGTGTGTCACGGGGGAGGCAGAGTGAAACCTGCCCACCTACCCCTAACGTTTGCAGACGCGTGACTTACACACACAGCCTCGAGTGACCTCTGCACTGTAGTTCTCTGCTCTCTCTCCCTCAACTTAGGACCTGTTGTTTTATTTGTTATTGCTGTGTCAAGAACAAGGTAGCAGCTCAGCACTACAGGAAGTGTCTACCTAAGGCTCGACTTTGAACATAATCCTACATAGCGAGCAGCTTACAGGTTTCAGCCAGACTATGGCCAGAAAAGTCCTGGTACGAACAGGTAGAGCCTGAGCCGCCACATGAGGAAGGTGTCCACCTGGGGTCACCATTAGAACTCGCCCAGGACAGGGTGGGAAGATGGGAAAGTAACCGGCCCAAGAAGGGAAAGTTACATCTGGTTTTTACTGCTCTTTTCTTAATTAAAAAAATAATAAAAAAATAATAAAAATAAAAAAACCACATCTGATAAAGCTAATGTCCCCTGTGGCCATCATCTCTGGTTTCATTCCTCACTCTGTCATTCTGCAGACGACTTTTGTCAGAGTAGCTTATTTTTAAGACCTTCTTTATGGATGCGTGCTAAAATGTACACAGTAGTAAAGTGATTCAGTGTTCTGAATCTTGTTTTGAAAAGGTTCAAGCCTTCAGAGAAGTTGCAAGCACAGTCCTTTTTTTTTTTTTTTTTAGAGGTTTTTTGCTATAGGACGCGTGCGCTCGCCAGACAGACAGAGAGAGACAGAAAGTGAGAAATCACCTCCCAGGGGGGATGGCCATGCCGCAATCCCTTCTCCATTCTCCTCTTGGGATCTTGGGCATGCATGCACCCACACCCGGCATGAGTTTTTTTAAGCCACCGGGTCTGGGACGCGAACCGCAGTCGACTATGTGGGAGTCCAGTGACATAGCCATTACGCTAACTGCTGGTTCCCGCAAACACAGTCCTAAAAGCCCTTGTACAGGCTACACAAAAACTGACCCCGTGTATAAACGTCTACATTTGCGTGATTCTGCTTTCTTCCATTTCTTATTTTATTTTGCAGCCATCATAGTATGTTACCCCTAAATAATCTAGCCTGTGTCCCCTGAGGTGAAGAACAGTCTCACACGTAACTGATGATCACATTCCAGAAACACCACCTTGTCGTGGTCCTGTAATCAAATATATGCCTCCTGTCCCAATCATTTCTTTTAAAACTGTTTTTTGTTTGTTTGTTTTTTCATGTATTTTTACTTTGGAATTCAAAATCCAATCAAAAATCACTCCTTATACAGGGTTGCCTCTCTCTTCTTCATACAGATAGATAGGTAGGTAGATACAGAGATAAAGGTACAGATACTGGGTCATCAGAAAATGCGTGGCATTATCTCTACTGGGCTCCTCTCCAAGCACCCACAGCTGCATCTGAGCAAACCTGTTCCTAACATTTTTGCATAGAAAAACATAGAAAAAAGCATTATGACTTTTCCAATGACCCTATGTGTGTGTGTGTGACTACAGCAATTTGTGTATGACATGCAGGGCACATACATGTATTTATTTGGGGGAAGAGGTCTTATGACATTGCCCGTCTTGAAGAAGCAATGGTAATTGTTTTTCAGAATCTGTCTTCTAGCATCCTCAAGCGGGTGTTTGGTTTCTGAGCTCCATTCCTGTGAGTGGCGCTGGGTCCTCCCCTAGATCATTTGCTCGGGTGCATCCTGGGACCAGACCCTCCTATGCAGAGTGTCTGCCTAGGAAGCAGCTCCCTCGGTGACTTTCTGTTGTCCCCTCTGACAGATCAACATCATGCAGAGCGAAACAGTCCAGGACGTCCTGCTCCTGGACCCCCGCTGGCTCTGCACCAACGTCCTGGGGAAGCTGCTGTCTGTGGAGACCCCGCGGGCCCTGCACCACTACCGGGGCCGCTACACCATGGAGGACATCCAGCGCCTGGTGCCTGACAGCGACGTGGAGGAGCTGCTGCAGATTCTAGACGCCATGGACATCTGTGCCCGGGATCTGAGCAGCGGGACCATGGTGGACGTCCCTGCCCTGATCAAGACGGACAACCTGCACCGCTCCTGGACTGATGAGGAAGACGAGGTGATGGTCTACGGCGGAGTGCGCATCGTCCCGGTGGAGCACCTCACTCCCTTTCCGTGTGGCATTTTCCACAAGGTCCAGGTGAACCTCTGCCGGTGGATTCACCAGCAGAGTGCTGAGGGGGACGCGGACATACGCCTGTGGGTGAATGGCTGTAAGGTCGCCAACCGTGGAGCCGAGCTGCTGGTGCTCCTGGTCAACCACGGCCAGGGCATCGAGGTGCAGGTCCGTGGCCTGGAGACGGAGAAGATCAAGTGCTGCCTCCTGCTGGACTCCGTGTGCAGCACCATTGAGAACGTCATGGCCACCACGCTGCCGGGGCTGTTGACGGTGAAGCATTACCTGAGCCCCCAGCAGCTGCGGGAGCACCACGAGCCTGTCATGATCTACCAGCCGCGGGACTTCTTCCGGGCGCAGACCCTGAAGGAAACCTCGTTGACTAACACCATGGGGGGGTACAAGGAAAGCTTCAGTAGCATCATGTGCTTCGGGTGTCACGACGTCTACTCGCAGGCCAGCCTCGGCATGGACATTCACGCATCAGATCTGAACCTCCTGACCCGGCGGAAACTGAGTCGCCTGCTGGACCCGCCCGACCCCATGGGGAAGGACTGGTGCCTTCTTGCCATGAACTTGGGCCTCCCTGACCTCGTGGCAAAGTACAACACCAGTAACGGGGCACCCAAGGATTTCCTCCCCAGCCCGGTCCACGCCTTGTTGCGGGAGTGGACCTCCTACCCCGAGAGCACCGTGGGCGTCCTCATGTCCAAGCTGAGGGAGCTGGGTCGCCGGGATGCAGCGGACTTTTTAATGAAGGCTTCCTCTGTGTTCAAGATCAATCTGGATGGCAATGGCCAGGAGGCCTACGCCTCCAGCTGCAACAGCGGCACATCTTACAATTCCATCAGCTCGGTGGTGTCTCGGTGAGGGCAGCCCCGGCCTGGGCTGGGTCCCTCTGGACTGCAGAAGCAAGGGGGATGCAGCCCGGTTTCCCGTTGGAGATCCTAAGAGGCATTCCTTCCCAAGGGACACTCTCCTCCCTCCTGCTTCGCCTGTCTCTCCGCCACTACCTCCCTCCCTCTCGCACAGTCCGTGGTCCGTAGATGGTCTTTGCAGCTCAGAGCAGACCAGATCCTTTCCTTTGGCCGTCCGATATGGCTAACGTACCTCCACTCAGTGTTCTGGACTCCATCTCTCGTCCTCCCATACCTTGCTTCTTCCTGATCATTTTACTGGAATTCCAAACTTTTCAATGACTTTTATTTTTTAACTACTATATCGATGGTCTTTTTTTTAAAAAAAAAAAAAAGAAAAAGAAAAGAAAACAAAAGCACACATTTGTCTAAAATGTGTATTTCTTAGACTCTTTGCTTTGTTATACCATCTCCTGAGCGTCTCTCTTTTATATCTGTAGGAGAAACTCCCATGTGTGGAATCCCACTGTGTGATTTATACACAGACAATATGTGAGTGCCTTTTGCAGAAGAGGGTGTGTTTGAAATCATCTGAGTCAGCCAGGAGCTGTCACCAAGGAAACGCTACCTCTCTGTCCCCTGCTGTGTGCTGATCATCACCAGAGGTGCTTCACCCTGAGTTGTTTTTGTTTCGTTTCGTTTCGTTTCTTTCCTGCAATTCCTGTTTTCATTTGGCGAGGAAAGGGGAGAAAGGAAGCCTCCTCCAGGGTGATTTCATGGCCAGTGTTGTTGCTGTAAGAGCACATTTTTCAGTTCGCTTTCGCTCAGAGTCAATGTGAACGTCCACTAGACACCTACGAGCTGTCATGCTGCATTGCTCCCGCTCATCTCAGGTAGAAGGTGACAGAGTTGCTGCGTTAGGGAGACCTGGGTAGGAATTCAGAAGACCCCCCGACTCATCATTTGTGACAGTTCGTCATCATTGGTGCATAGCAGATGGTTTCCACATTTAGATCCTGGTTTGGTAACTTCCTGTACTTGAAGTCTGAAAAGCCGAAAATAAAGGAAGCAAGTTTTCTTGCAGTGATTTTAAATTGTGATAGAGTTTTCACTTGATATGAGGGAACATGTCCTAATTCTTCTGTCCTGAGAAGCATGTAACGTTAATGTTCTATCATGTGTGTGTGTGTGTGTGTGTGTGTGTGTGTACCCATATATATATACACATATATATATATGCACTATGTATATACATATATATTAATACTGGTATTTTTACTTAATCTATAAGGTGTCATTAAAAGTTAAGTTTTTTTCTTTTTCTTTTTTTAATAAATAAATTGTTGCTTGTTGCCTTAGTTGCCTTAGTTTTTCGGTCTTTAATTCAAAAAAAAATTTTTTTTTTCTCTGTTACATTTTCACCCCCATCAACCCCTAGAGAGTAGGAAAAACCAACCTCAAATCCAGAAAGTCATTCAACCTAAACCCCCAGGAAGTCATCCAACCTGCATCCCCAGGGAGTGGGAAACAGCCTACTTTATTTAGAAGCTCAAGAGTTAGAAAAACTGGCCATGGCACGGGGAAGAAAAAAGAGCTCAGGCAACTTCACGTTTCCTCTC
>NW_006159436.1:624972-634058 GCF_000334495.1 Tupaia belangeri chinensis | reverse complement strand
AAGGAGACGGAGCCCAGAGCAGGAGAAATGCCACCGCAGAAGAGTCCTCCCTTCCCCTCTCGATGTAAAAACTACGCCTGCCCCAGGCCGTCAGGCTCTGAGTGGTGCCTACTCATGCCTAAAGCTCTAAGTGACAAAACCTATATTGAGTGAAATCTTTGGACTGCCTTTATTTTTTAATATACAAAGGAAAAAGAATAGGAAAGAAAATACTAACGTGGTCAGGATTTTCTTTGCGGTCATAGGAACACAGTCCATTTTGGTTTCATTCAGCTCATTTATAGTAAACGTGATTTACAACAAGACAAGAAATAGTAATGAAGAAAACCTCATGTAGCAATCCCTGGAGTGGATGACTATGAAACTGAAATTCTGGTAGCCTCCAAGAGTGGAATCTCTCTTGTCTCGTAGCCTTCCTGAGTGTTGGCCTCATTTTCTCCTTCAAGTGCTCCATGTCACAGACCAGCAGGTGGTGTAGAGGTCAGGATGGCTGGATCCCACATGGCTGACCCCACGACTGCCAGTCGAGTCCTGCACCTGGTGGCTTGAAAAACATGCCAGGCACGTGTGCATGCCCCAAGTCCTGAGAGGAGAATGGAGGAGGGGGACTGTGGCATGGCCATCCCCCTGCCCCCCAGAAGTGGGGGAGTGGGATGATTTCTCACTTTCCCTCTCTCTCCAGCAAGTGCATAAACCACATGCCCCATGGCAAGAACAAAATCTTTAAATAAATAAATAAAAGAATACCCCATATTTCAGGAACACAGCAGTGGGTACCTGAAAACCAGAGACAAAGGGCTTGCGGCTTCGAGCACGCGTGTGTAAAATCCCAGAGCAGGACTCTGGATCATCCTGGGTTCTCTGGCTCTTCCTGTGTGAATCACCATGTTTGGGGGAGACAGAGTGACCATGACTGGCCTCGGTGATCTTGGGTTGATTTGTGGGAGGAGCAATGTCCCCCAAGGAAGGTAGAAAGAAGGAAGCGGAGGGAGGATGCAGTCAGACGAGGACAAGTGACTGCTAGAGTCTCTCTCTGTTTTACACAAGTCCTAGAACCGGCATCTGTTCGTCTTGTCGTGGTGCTCCCTGGACTCGACATGTTTCGGCTATACACAGGAATCCCTACACCCCAAACTTCAAGAGCTTTCAGACTCCTGGGCTCCCCGTGAGTCCTGGAAAATGCCATGGGTCGGGGATGGGGGTGGGGGTGTTCAGAGGGCAGTACCAGGAACTCTGGTCAGGCCGAGACTCTCCCAAAGCCCCACCACACGTCACCATCCCCACCCCCCTGCAGGAGAGAGGAACCGGCCTCAGCTGCCGACCTGCAGCTGCAGTGGGAATCAGAAGGGGTAGCTTCTGAGGCGCCAGAGAGGAGAGCCCTCCACGGGGCTCCCAGAGGGGCTGTGAAATGCACTCGGGCACATGCTTCTGGTCACCTCTGGGCTGTGGCTGTCCCTGAAAGCTAGGCCACGAGGTTGCCAGTGTGGACAACAGCATCCTGGGGGTTCATTGTCTCTATGGCATAGACTTGAGGGCATTTATGGGAGTTCCGATGGTTTCCAAACCTGGATCCTCACACCCTTTACAGAGAAACAGAAATCTCGCTCTGGGGGCAAGGAGGAAAGGAGTTTATGACTATAGGATTGACAGAAATCATAAAACCACATTCAGACCCATCAGTGACCAGAGTCCACACTAGTCTTCCTAAACCCTGCTGGTGTGACCCCAGAAAGGTCGCTCTGCAGTGCAGGGCCTGGTCTGGCTGTGCCTGCATCAACAGCTCCGAGATGCCAGCCAGGCTGCACACCCAGAGGGCAGAGAGCTGAGCTTAGAAGTGGAAGGTCTTTCAGGACCAGCAGTTAGTGTAATGGCTATGTCGCTGAACTCCCATGTAGGCGACCATGGTTCAAGTCCTGGACCCAGTGGCTTAAACACACCAGGCACGTGTGTGTACGTGCCCAAGATCCCGAGAGGAGATGGAGGAGCAGGGATTGCGGCATGGCTATCCCTGGGGATTGATTTCTCGCTTTCTGTCTCTCTGTCTCTCGCTGGCGAGCACACGCGCCCTGTAGCAAAAATCTCTCCAAAAAGAAAAAAGAAAAGTGGAAGGTCTTTCAGCACCTGGGCTGGAATGAGGTGTATATCATGCTGGATAAAGTCTCTTTACAATCTAAATGATGTATATTGATTGAATGTATAAATAATAATTTTTTTAATGTAAAGGAAAAAGAAAAAAGAACTCATGCCAGGCGCATGTGCATACGTGCCCAAAATCTAGAGCAGAGAATGGAGAAGAGATTAGATTGCAGCATGGCCATCCCCCTGGGGGTGATTTCTCACTTTGTCTCTGTAGCGAGCGCACACACTGTATATAAAAAAAAAATCTCTTAAAATAAATAAATAAATAATACATCCTGGGTGGGGGGAGTGAAAGATAGTTTCAGTTTTGCAAGATGAAAAGAGAGACCAATGGTGGTGGCCGCACAAAAGTATGAATGTATTTAATGCTACTGACATGTGCTGTTTAAGATAGTTAACATGCGGGAGCCAGGGAGGCATAGTGGTTAAAGCACTGGACTCCCACATGGCCAACCACTGTTTGAGTCTTGGACCTGGTAGCTTGAAAATCACACCAGGTGTGTGTGTGTGAGTGTGCTTGCCCAGGAGAGAATGGAGAAGAAATTAAAATACGATCATCCCTTCCAGGGAGTGATTTCTCACTTTCCCCCTCGCTGTGTCTCTCTGGCGAGTGCTTCTGCCCTATGGTAAAAACCTTAAAAAAAAAAAAATTGTTGACATGGTAAATTAATGTTATGTACGTTTTATCATAATTTTTAAAATGAAAACATAAAGAGTGAACGTAGAGATGCCCAGATAACAGTAAAGCTTGCAGAGTAAGGTACTAGACCACCAGGGTTTACAGCAGTCCAGCAAGGAAGAGCTACCCCAGATAAACGGGAGAATAGAACAAGTGACAGTTTGCTTTCAAAGATTTTGACATTTGTAATTTTCAAAAAAGAAAGAACCAGAAGAAAACAAAAAGAAAAACATTAAATATCAATAGTTATCATGGTGGGGGGGGGGAGTAAGAGGTTTGCTTGGCTTCTTTTCTCTCCATTTGCCGTATTTTGGTTTCGTTTGTTTGCTTGTTTGTTCTGAGTTCGAATCCACACATGGGATGGCACCACCGTCTGCAGAACTTGGTATTCATGAACCTAACTAGACCAAACAGGCCATGAAGCATAGGATGCTCCCGTTCATCCTTCCCCAGACGTCCACTATGCAGCTACTATGGTGCCAGCCATGTGCGAGCCACAGGGACACAGGGGACTGAGAGTTGTGTCCTGGCTCACCCAGGCCAGGCCACGGGGCTCAGCTCAACAGCTACCTGCAGAAGTGGCTCTCTGGGGCTGTTTGCAGACCTTGTGGCTGGGCTTCAGGTAGCCGTCTGAGGGAAGGTCAGACTTTCTCATGGCACCAAAAGTTAGGAGCTGATGGAGGCCTGAAGCTTCAAACTCTCAGGGCCAGGACTCCATAGCTGCCCGAGGTGGGTACAGGACAGGGACAGGGTCTCTGTTCCCGCTGAATGCCCTGGCCAGACAGTGAACCAGGAAGGCACTCCTGAAAGGGGTTTTAAGGAGTAGACATCTCCTTCCACCTTCAGCAGGTGGGAAGGAGGCACTGGAAGTGTCCCCAGGGCAGCTGCTGACCTCTTCCCAGGACCACTGGGCCTCAGATGGTCGCTGGGTGGTGACTGTCTGCTCATCGAACAACTCTGATCAAAAGGAGTAAAGAAGTGTGTGAGGCACCAGGCGCGTGTGCGTGCGTGCCCAAGATCCTGAGAGGAGAATGGAGGAGAAGGGATTGCGGCGTGACCATCCCCCCAGGGGATGATTTCACGCTTTCTGTCTCTCTGTCTTTCTGGCAAGTGCATGCACCCTATAGCCAAAAACAAAACAAATCAAAACGAAAATCTCTCAAAAAAAAAAAAAAAGAAATGCGTGAGATGGAGAGGAGGGGCAGGAAGGAAGTTACACACGTCTACAGCAGAGGCCCCCTGGGACCCTGGGCTGTCCATGGCGCCGTCACTCATGGGGTGGACGAGGTGAGGGGACCTCGCCAGGTGCCCAAGGCTGTGACTCAGCCTGCGGGGATCCTCCTCAAGGGAACAGAGAAGGGACTCAGGCCAGCTCTTGGTGGACGACGCCCGTCTTCCTCGTTGAAATCACAGCATTTGACCCAGACACCTTGGAGACAGTTTGGTTCAACTACTCTGGAGACTGGGAGCAAAAAGATGACAAGATTTAGACAAAATTACAGGTCAGTGATGAACAGTTCAGACTGTCAGGCCAGCTGCCCACAGCTAAGGACGCCTTATACTCCTACTCTGCTATGTAACTGTACGGTGTGGGGTGTGTGCGTGTGCACATATCTGTGTTAATGTGTGTCACGAGCATGAACAGGCATTTATACACCCCACCTAAGTTCATACATATGTGCATTTGTGTCTGTGTTGTGGGTATAGGTGTGCACAAGTGTAACTGTTGGAGCGTGTGTGTGCCTGTGTACATGTGTAGGAATGTGTGTGTTTGTGTGTATTATACACATATGTGAGTGTATGTGTGTATAAACATGTGTGTGTTGAAGGAAACTCTGACTCTAAAGACTTGTTTTCTGGCCAAGAGCCTTCACTCCTGCTGACTGGGCCAGGAATGGGCTTTTCCCACAATCAGGGGAACTGCACAGAGCATTGGGAGAACTTCGGCCAGCCCCACCACTCCTCCAGGCCATCCTCGGGCCCAGTTCCAAGGCTCTAGCCCAGCGGGAGTCCCATGGGGAGTTCTGCTGAGCCCACGCTTGGCTCCCAGCCAGTGTCCCTGAGAATCCTCTGTCTGACCGAAGCAAAGTCCAGTCACTGAGCGCAAGGCCAGAGCCGCCTGCTCTACATCGTAGGACTCTGTGACCATCTTCAAGCACAGGGAGGACACCAGGCACTGAGGGCTGAGGGCTCCACTCCCACCACGGCGCCAGGTGGCAGTAGCCAAATCCTTCCGGTGCTGGCCCTCCCGGGATCACAGCAGGGCCCACATGGCTTTCAGGCAGCTTAATGCAATGGGAGTTTTTATTTCCTTAGGGTGTTTTCTAGACATGTTTTAATATAACTGAAATCATCTGCAGCCCACTCCCACTAAACCCAGCTCTCCAAGGCATGAGTGCAGGCAGGCTGCAGCTCTCAGACTCTTGCAGAACTTCTGCCCTTCTCCCAGTTTGGGGAAAAACATTCCTCCCCTCTTCCTCCCACTCCATGGGGCAATGGACACTTAATTTGTTGATGACATTGACTTCAGGCTTATACAAGAGGTTTTTGGATTAGCTTCTGCAATTAGAATACCTCTTTCTCTCTCCTCAAAACAAATCTTTTAGGCCCACTGTGGACTCAGAAGTCCTATTTGAAATAGAAAGCTAAGCATTGATTTCTTTCTTCTTTTTCTTCGTGTTAAAAACCAGATCCTCTGGGGCCAGCAGGTGGTGTGGTGGTTAAGGCACTGGACTCCCACATGGTCTACTGGGGTTCAAGTTCCAGACTGGATCCAGCGGCTTGAAACTCATGCCAGACACGAGTGTGTGCGTGCCCAAAATCCAGAGGAGAATGAAGAGGGGATTGTGGCATGGCCATGCTCCTGGGGGATGGTTTCTCACTTTCTGTCTTTATGTCTCCGTGCTTCTTCAGCAACCACATGTACCCTATAGCAAAAATCTCTCAAAAAAAAAAAAAAAGAAAGAAAGAAAAGAAAAAAGAAAAAGATCATCTGGGGGCCAGCAAGCGGCATGTTGGTTAAGGTACTGAATCCCACATGGCTGACTCCATGGTTCAAGTCACAGACTGGGTCACAAGCACATGCGTGCCCAAAATCCCAAGAGGAGAATGAAGGAGAAGGGATTACGACATGGCTATCTCCCCTGGGAGGTGATTTCTCACTTTCCCTCTCTCTGTCTCTCTCCAGCGAGCACACACCCTATGGCAAAAACTTTTTTTAAAAAATCATCTGTGAGACAACAATATCCCCGGCTATAGAGAGAAGCGCCCCTGTAAAGGGAACACGAAAAAGACCAGAATGTTCATATTATCAACAATAAGCGTCACCTCCTTGCATTTTCTACATCCCAGCTCTGCAGGCCTGGGGGTCAGTATCTGACCAGAGATTACTCCCCTCACACCCACACCCACCAACCCTGGGACCTGTTCTAGATGAAATGACCCAGATATAAGGAGATGTTCTGCTCAGGGGACTGGGCGGTGGGTCCCACAGGAAGAAGATAGCATTTCCCTAGTCAGTGGAGAGTCACAAGGGCAGGAAGTGCTTTGGAGAAAGGTTAAAGGAAGCAGGGCAGAGGGTTGGAGACTGTGCCTTGGGAAGTGACCTCGTGGCTGGGCCCTTGGGGAGGGTGTGGTCTCTGGTCGCTGCTCCCCTGAAAGACGGGAAAGGCCGGCTCAGCATAACCTCTAACTGCCGTCCTCCTGCAGTGCCCTTCAGTGACTGACAGCTGTGCATACCAGGGTCTGCACAGCCTGTGGTGTCCCCTGCTGGTTTGTCTGGAGCTACACCACCCAAGAGCATCTTTGGCTTCTCACTGACTAGCCTTGTGACCTTGGACAAGGTCCCTAACCTCTCTGAGCTTCAGGTTACTCCTCTGTATGATGGGAACAAGGGCTGTTACTATCAAATGCCACACAACAGGAGGGGTGCAGTGCTGGGCACCCACACGAGCAGTATGTTCTGAATGACAACCGGTTTCCTGAAACCAAAGGAAGAAGAGTGGGATTTGGGGTATTTTGGGTTTTCCTTTTTCTTGCTTTGTTCTGTTTGCAATTTTCTGATGTTTTATAATTAATGTTTTATTTCTTTTTTAGCTAAAAAAGTTCAAGAAATAACAAAAACTGGGAAAACAGATCTCTCTGAGAAGTTTTTGAAAACAGCCACCAACTTATCCACTGGGAGCTCGATGATAGGACACCCAGCCAGCTAGATGACGTGCCTAATGTCCCATCCCAGGACTGAGCTACAGGGCATGTGTGACAGTATTGACCATGAGCCAGGTAGCTGGTTGGTTAATTGCTCTGTTTAATAATTAAACATTCATATAGCTAGTATTTTTGCAATAAACCAAACCTTTTTTTTTTTTATCAGATTAAGAACAGAGAAGTACCTAGCCATCTAATGGCATGGTAGTTAAGGTGACTTGATCCCACACGGCCAACTATACCGTTTGAGTTGGGCCCAGTGGCTTAACCCAACCCAGATGGGCCCATGTGTACCCAAAATATAGAGAGGGGAATGGAGGAAAAGGAATTGTGGTGAGGCCATCCCCCCGGGATGGGCGATGATTTCTCACTTTCCCTCTTTCACTATCTCTCTGGCCAATGCACATGCCCTGTAACAGAAAAGAAAAGAAAGAAAGAAAGAAAGAAAGAAAGAAAGAAAGAAAGAAAGAAAGAAACTAAAAACAAAAAAAAGGACCTAGACACTAAAAAAATTAGTTTTGCTATAAGTACAAGTGCTCACCAGAGACAGAGTGAGAAATCACACCTCCCCCAACAAGAGAGTATGGCCATGCCACAATCCTTCTCCATTCTTCTGGGAATTTGGGGCACATGCCCATCATGTTTTTCAAGCTGCCAGGTCCGGGACTTGAACTGCACAATCAGCCATGTGGGATTGAGTCACCTTAACCACCATGCCACCCACTGGCCCAAGACTAAAAATTTAAGACAACTACTCACACTTGTCAGCTGCAAGTTCAGTTTGGATGATCAGTCCCCTAAGAGTCAAAAATTCATTTTTGACAAGGCTATTATTATTATCTTGGAGAGGTTTTTGCTATAGGGCACATGCACTCACCAGGAAGACAGAGAGGCAGGGGGACAGAAAGTGAAAAATCACCCCCCAGGGGGAGTGGCCACACGGCGATCCTTTCTCCTCCATTCTCTTCTCGGGATCTTTGCATGCACGCACCACACTTGGCGTGAGTTTAAGCCACTGGATCTGAGACTCGAACCACGGTCGACTACATAGGAGTCCAGCAGAGTAGCCATTACGCCAACTGCTGGTCCCACGGCTATTAATTTTTAAAGGATATACAAAAGAAAGAAGGAAAACCAGCAGCTCACGAGCTCCAAATTGTATCACTAACCAGAAAGATTGCACTGTAGCCAGAGAATTTTGTCCATGGTTATTTCAAAGCTTCACACATTATTTAGGACCTCAAAAATTAAGGCTATGAGAAAGCAATGAGAGTGGAAGCTGGCTTGGCTGAGAATCTCCAAAAGCACGGGCATTCCTTAACTCTACCTCAAGCCGTAGAACAGAGCACACTAGAGGAGTCCCAGTGACCTGGCCTCCGGTTGCCTTATCCCTGCCTATGGTAGCTAGGGGCCGCAGTAGGTGGGGATGTGCTAGGTGGGTTGTTATTCAGAATTATTCCCTCCCTTTACCTCCCTTCTCTGCTCAGCTGGTGTTGGGTTTGGTGGAGGGACTTGCTTTGTCCAGAGGAATCATGTGGAAGAGACAGGGTGCTAATTCTGAGCCTAGGCCTGGGAGACGCTATTTCAACCTCTGCTCCTTTGTAAAATAACCAAAGTGAGGCCAGCCTAATTCATGGATGTACTTGGCAACTTACAAAAAGGTTCAAATCGAAGGTATTTGGAATTCATCATTTGGCTCTGGGCCACATTGTTAAGACAAGATGTAACCTTAAAATCAAGCACCCACTGACGCAATCAATGAGATAGTGGATTAGATCTGAACATGACTGAGCAGTTCAGAATGACAGGATTGCCAGAAAATTGCCAGGCCCTGCAACAGCCACTCTGATAGCAGTACGGTTCAGGGACACTGACGTGCAGAGGGGAAATCCAGTATTTGATATAAAGTTGATGGGAAGAGTTGGGTTTCACCAGACTTCTAAGAAGATGAAATGTGGAGGATCCTTGGTGGGAGGAACAGCTTGGGCAAAGGCAAAGAGGAACAGGAGAGGCGGCCGGGGGCTCCCGCCCCCCAGCGCAGCCGCACGCCGGGAACGGCCTG
>NW_006159436.1:620826-624224 GCF_000334495.1 Tupaia belangeri chinensis | reverse complement strand
AAAAAAAAAAATGGATATTTGATGGCTGCAGTGAGCGGTATGGGCCCAGTTGGGTTCTACTTTATAGTATGCTCTTTTTACCCAATGGGGTTTAGGCCTAAAGTCAGACTTGAGTTCATGTATAGGTATGTGTCAGTTGCGATAACTATTGGATATATTTAGACTAATTAAGATCACTGACAGATCATTTGGGGAGGGGGGAGGCACGGAGGGCAATCGGGGATGACAGGGACAATGTGGGAGGAGGATGGGTCATAACAGAGGGAGGGGGATGGGGAATCTAGGATGGTAAAACAAAAGGCAAGGTATGCAGGACACAAGAATTGGGAAATTATTTGCTGAGAACATATATGTTGACGTGCTTGATTGAGCCAATGCACAGTATATCTTGGATGGAAAATTCATTTGTGTGTTGCGATGGGAAAAAAAAATTATAATAAAAAATAAAGAGAAAGATAGCAAGTGAACAATAGAGAGGATGTTAGTGAGAAACAGATATGGTTTATTATCTGTTGAAGATGACGTGTATAGTATTCTCAACTGGACTGGTCTGGGAAGTATTTCATGATGGGTGAAGTCTTTTAACAAGCAAAATGAGAAACAGTGATTGTCTGCTTTAAAAAATTATAATAATAATAATTATTGGGAAATGCATGGAAAAGACTTTGAATGATAAAGCGGGGAGATCGATGCCTCTGTATTGACTGACATGCATGGCATTCCCTTTTGAAAAAGCAATGGAAGTCAATGTAAAGTTATATGTAATCCAATGTAATAAAAAAAATAAAAAAAAAAAGAAACACATGCATTTATTAACTGAAAAAAAAAAAAAGAGGAACAGGAGAGCTCCTCGGAGGGACCTCAAGTAGTTAGAACAGGTGTCCTGGAGCCCAGCATTGCTGGTGGGACTGAGCAGAGGAGATGGGAAAGGCCGTGTGGGGCCAGCTAGGTGGCCTCAGCTCAACAAATGGAATGAGGAAATGGGGTGGAAGGAAAAAACCGTCCCAGTGTCAACCCTAGGAAATGTGTTCACGGTACAGCCATGGTAGCCCGTGACGGCAGTCCCAGCTACTCAGGAGGCTGAGGCAGAGAGACTGACATACAGCAAAACTCTATCTAAAACATCACCACACACACACCACCACCACCAAAAAATATACTAGAAGAGTCTGCATTGTTGATGCCACTTCTGCTCCTTGATATTTTTTTAATAATTATTTATTTTATTTTTTAATTTGATCAGAGAGACAGAGGGTGAGAGTGAGAGAGAAAGGAAGTGAGAAAGCAAGCCGCCAGATTCAGGACTTGACCCTCAGTCGGCCATGTGGGAGTATCCAGCGCCTTAGCCACCACGCCACCTGCTGGTCCCCAATCCTTGATATTTTGCTACTGCGTCTCATGGTGGGCAGGAGATGGATTCTGTCTATTCCTTTGACATGAGCATGTGAAGCCTTGAGGAAGAATTTCAAGGTGGTGAAGGTGTTTGGAACGAAAGTTCCAAGGCTCCAGGCCTCCAAGGGCAGTACCAGGCCCACTAACACCTGTTTTCTGAAGGGTTATGTCAGCCCTTGTTTTCAAGATCACCACCAGGGAGCTTTAGCCAGGGTGGAGTTAGGGCAGCGGGTAGCAGTGAACTTTCTGTGTAATGTCCTTCAGAACTTCTCTCTTTTCTGATGAAATCTAAAGAAGAAAAGGCAGTCATATTTTCTGAGATGCCTCCATCAGGGCATGGAGACCTCAGCACTCAGGAACCCACAAAGGAGATAACTACCCCAATGGGGAGGTCTGTAGGGAAGAAAGAAAGCATGAAGTCGACCTGTTATTCAAAAGGGATACTGGTTCCCGCTCACCCCTCCGTGACCGTCAGCACCCCCAGCACAGGCACTGTGCCAGTGTGGGCTCATCCTTCATTCCTCAGCACAGACCTGACCTAACATAGGCCCAAAAAGGACTTTCAGATGAGTGAGTGCTGAAACACCCTTTCTGAGTCCAGTAAGGTGCTCCCCTTCTCCCAAGCTCCCTGATCTTCCCAGCCCAGCCTCTCACACCATCTCCCTGGTGAGACAGTGAATGAAGGCCACTTATAAATGAAGACATGGAGCCAGCACCCAGTCCCACTGATCTGGCCTGAGGGCTGGAGGGCAGGGCAGGACCTAGTCATTCCTGTCACTCTGGACTCAGGCCTGATCCCCTCGGCCAGTGCCCATTGAGTCCTAGGCCAGGCCTAACTTGATCAGACTCTCTGCCTCACACTGCCACCTTCTCCCAGGTGGAACTGGAAACGTGTGACATTTCTATTAACCCTCTTCGAAGACTTCAAATCCATTCACAGGTGCAGGCGAATCCCTGAAGGGGAGAACTTCCACAGCAATAAAGTAAGAAAGTGAGGGAAAAGGGTTCAGAAGACCATTCTGACGGGGGGGAGCCAGCTCCCATGGCTTTACAGTTGCTGGGGGAGGTTTCTCTTAATGAACTCATGTGTCAAATGCATTTCAGTAAGAACTTGGTGGGTAAGAAAGGACAAACCACTAACACGATACACAGGATCGCCATGCCAGAGCTCTCTGCTGGCATGCAGCCTTTGGGCTGAATGTCATTTCTGAAGAGTATGTCAGTTGTCAAGGGAGACATTCTGAATATGACTGGTTCTATCAACACTCATGTTGTATCATTTTTTTAAATAATTATTTTATTTATTTATTCTAATTTGACCAGACAGGGGACATAGTGAGAGAGAGAGAGAAAGGGAAAGTGAGAAAGCAAGCTACCAGGTCAGGGACTCGAACTGTGGTCTGTCGTATGGAAGTCCGCACCCTTAACCACCACACCATCTGCCAGCTGGTATCATTTAATTTTTAACAAAACTTATGAAATGTTGGAATTCATTTTGTTACTGTATTTTTGAATGTTTATCTAGTGTTTCCTCTAGGGTTTATGATATGTGTCTTGACTTTTATAGTATACATCGAATTAATAATAATTCATATAAAGAATAGAATGACTTATCCAACATCTTCTTTTCTCCCTTTGTGCTATTATTTTCACATATCTTTCACATCTAATACAAAACAAACAAAGCGAACAACATGCAATCTTACGTCTTCATACAATCTTATGTCTTTTAAATTTTTAAGAGAATAAGGGAGAAAATACAATGACTTATTCCTGTGTTTTTAGCTTATTTAGTCTGGCACTCTGCATTTATTCCAGTTGACATGACTTGCCATGTGGTGTCATTTTCTGCCAGCTCAAACTATTTCTTTTTTTTTTTTTTAAAGAATTATTTATTTAATTTTATTTATTCATTCATTTTATTTTTTTAATTTGACCCGAAAGACACAGAGAGAGAGAAAGAGAGAGAGAGAGGGAAAGTGAGAAAGCAAGCCACCTGGTACGAG
>NW_006159436.1:592234-620428 GCF_000334495.1 Tupaia belangeri chinensis | reverse complement strand
AGTGAGAAAGCAAGCCACCTGGTCCGAGACTCAAACTGTGGTCGGCCATGTGGGAGTCCAGCACCCTTATCCACCACGCCACCTGCCAGCCCTCAAACTATTTCTTTTAGTATTTCTCATAAGGCGCCTATGATGTCAGGAATCATCCCAGTCTATTTTTTACTTAGGGTTGTCTTTATTTTACCTTTATAATAGAAAACTAGTTTGCGGAATAAAAAGCTTCTTCTGGGCCAGCTCATTTCCAGATGTTGTTTCTTTTCCGCTCTCTAGAGTGCAGGCCCCCAGAAGGCAGGGTTTTGCCTTTCTCATAATCGATGATCCAACCTGCAATCGTCCGAGGCACATCCAATGCTCAATCAACACATCAGGTTGCTGAGCGACTGAGCTGCCCTCCAGTTATTAGCTGGCTGTTCCACAGCATGGCACACTGTGAAAAACAGAACTTATACTTTTTTTTTTTTTTGAGAGTTTTTGTTTTGTTTTGTTTTGTTTTGTTTTGTTTTGTTTTGCTATAGGGCGCATGCGCTCGCCCGACAGACAGAGAGGGACAGAGAGACAGAAAGCAAGAAATCACCCCCCAGGGGGGATGGGATGGCTGCAATCCCTTCTCCTCCATTCTCCTCTAGGGATCTTGGGCAAGCATGCACACCCACCCAGCGTGAGTTTAAGCCACCAGGTCTGGGATGCGAACCACAGTTGACTATGTGGGAGTCCAGCAACATAGCCATTACGCCAACTGCTGGCCCCCAGAACTTATACTTTTGCCAAAATTACTCATCATCATTTATCCAAGCCAGATGGCTAGAGCAGGCCCAGGCTTGTTGCCATCACCGACTTCACTTCCCTCTTCTTTCCCCTCCTCACCATCCTCCCCGACAGCTCCTTTGACCAGGAGCTCATTGTCTCACCTTTTGGGTCTCTGCAGAGTTTCCCATAAGCCTCGTTGTCTCTGCTCAGGCTCTGTTTCCTTTCCTTATCACACAGTCACAGGGATGCTGCCCAAATCTACACATAACCTTGTCATATTTTTACCCACAACCTTTTCATGATTTCCTGTGCTCTCGGGAAAATGGACAAATGTCCGATCATGGTGTCACCTTGTTCCCCTTCTGCCCTTGTCAGCCCTGCCGGTGCATCGCCCAGCTCGGCTTCACTTTTCAGCCACATCTGACACTCGTCTGGCATCCCTCTGGCTGGTCATCTCCTCATTTCCTGACTCTTCCCAACTATTCCTCTGACCTGGAAGTAACCCCCTTCGTTTTTTATTGTCCCCTCCTGCCCCTGGATGGCATAGGTCATGGTTATCTTCCCCAGAGGTACTTTGCGTTCTCTCCTACTCCCGTTACTTTAGCACCTCCCTGACAGTTGACATTTTTTATTTCCCCGCCACATTGTAAATTCCTCTGTCAAAGATGTCTTCCAACTCTTTATCTCCAGGCCTAACACGGTTTAGAGCCATCGCTGAGTAAATGTGAAGTAGAATATGCGAGGTTCAGCTGCAGTGGAACGCGCTGCTGAGGTCTGCTGCTCACGGGTGGAAGGCTTGAGGGAGGGACACGCTTAGTTCACGCCATAAAGGCTAAACAGGGTGTGTGTGCCTGGAGAGTCAGGGAGCTGGAGCAGGACGATCCTGACATGCCGAGACCCTGTCAAAACATCAGCATCTCTTTTTCTCTGTGCCTCATCAATGTATTTTTTTTTAAATGTTGGAAGCTAAAAGAAATGCTACCTTTCCCATTGCCCTGTCTTGTTTTTTTTGTTTGTTTGTTTTTGTTTTTTTAAATCTTTGTCTTCTTGGGACCAGCAGTTAGCGTAATGGCTATGTCGCTGGACTCCCACGTAGTCAACTGCGGTTTGCGTCCCGGACCCGGTGGCTTAAAACTCCCGCCGGGCGCGTGTGCGTGCGTGCCCAAGATCCCGAGAGGAGAATGGAGGAGAAGGGATTGCGGCGTGACTATCCCCCTTGGGGAGTGATTTCTCGCTTTCTGTCTATTTCTCTCTGTCTGGCGAGCGCATGCGCCCTATAGCAAAAACCTCTCCAAAAAAAGAAAAAGCAAAAATCTTTGTCTTCTTTGTTAGGCTTGTTTCAGCTATCGAAGATCCCTTGACATTTCCTAAAATTTTCACATAACTTGCTTTCATTTCTTAACAACATCTGAAAGACAGTGTTTCTTCCCATCCTTCTGGATCTTTATCCAATGACTGCTAAATGGGGTCCCAGTCTCGCTGACTGTACATCCATTCCCAGGACTAAGACAACCTCAGTTACAGCACAACTTCCGAGACCGTGAACAGCAAACAATTCTCTACTCCTGGTATCGGAAGATTTCAGTTGTCTTCGGAGACTGCCTACTTGTGCAGTTATTGCCGAAGCAAAGAACAGTACACACCCTCGTTTTAGCCAGGGCAAAGCAGAAGCTAATTTAGCAGGAGCTCTTTGTGCCAGGGCCCCGGCGTCCCTACACCCAGGTGGAGAACGGGCCGGAGACCCCAGTTCCCTGTCTTAAGATGGTTCTCCAAGGCTGCGAAATGCCTTAGAAAAAAAAATTGTATTTTTGGCAATTTAATCTAATGATTCAACAGAACTCTTGGGTCAGCCAGGCCTGAGTGTAATTGTAACTCTTGTAATTGGATATATTAGTGGTTCAGACTAGACTCAGAACAGTTATCAAAGAGAATCTCTTCTGATATGTTTAAGCAGCATGATAAAGTCTAAGGAGACATCAATATTTATTAACGACAGAGCATGCATGAGCTCTTCCTTGTTTTGTTTCAATAAATGCAAAAACTGGATGCGAGGGGTCAGCAGGTGGCATGGTGGTTAGGGGTGCTGGATTCCCACATGGCCGACTGTAGTTCGAGTCCCAGACCTGGCGGCCTACTTTCTCACTTTCCCTCTCTCTCTCTCATTCTGTCCTTCTCTGGTCAAATTGAAATAAACAAATGAATACGTAAGTAAATAAAGTTAAATAATTCTTTTTTTTTTTTTTTTTTGCTTACAATCTTTACTGAAGTTATACAAAAAGAATCCCCCAAAAGTGAAAAAAATACATTATATACAAAAACACTTTCCCTTGGGAGGAAGGCCTGTTCCCTCTCTGAACATGCAGTGCTCTCAACTGTAGCTCCAGCCTCCGCTGTCCCCTCTACTGCTGCCCGACTTCGGCCTGATTCTCAGCCTCCTCCATGTTTTCTGAAACTTCACCTCCACTGGAGACAGCATCCCCACTGCCTCCATTCACCTCTGGCTCTTGTTTGGCTTTCTTTGCCTCACCTTTCCGGGGGCTTTCTTCCTCTGGTTTCCTCTTTTTTACTGACAAGGTGGGAAATACCAGTCATATTTTGATGAAGAAGCACCATCTGTCGGCTTTCTATTGGCAATCATGGAGACTGAAGACCCTCCTCCACTGGAGGTGAAACCTGAGGTAGAGCTCTCCACCAGGGTGGCTTCCAGAGCCAATTCGGCTACACCCCCACTACGCTGGGCCTCCTTTGCATCTTCTATCTTTTCTCTAATCTCAGGTAGCTGTTCTTCCAGCTCCTCCATTTCTTCCTCATATTCCATAGGTGATCCTTCAGCTTCTTTCATCTGTTCATTTAGTTTAGCCATTCTCTTCTCAATGACTTCACTAGACTTGCTGAACAGACGTGCCACCGCCTCATCACACTGAGAGTTGTAGCCATAGGCCAAGCCCAGCTGGCAGTGGGTCTCTGCAAGGAGACGTCACGGGCATCTAGGTGCTGCTCTCGCAAGCTTAGGCAAGCCTGGAGCTCTCCCACAGCTTCAATATAGTTCTCAGATTCAACACTAGCTTCTCCAAGTTTAAGGGGTGCCTGTGCAGCATAAAGCTGGGCTGCTTCTGTTTCCTGCCTTTTAAAAATGATCTTTGCTAAATCCAGCATGTCCCCGGCAAGTGCTAGGTTCCCAGTCTCCCCCTCTTCATTTTCTTGAAGAGATTTGTTTTCAGGAGTTGAACTGTTTAGTGTTTCTTCAGCTTTGTCATGTTCTTCATCCTCTTCTTCTGAACCTTCAATTTCATCTATATTATCATTATTTTCTACCAGAGATTCATCTTGTTTTGTCTCCTTCTTCCTCTTCCACATGCACACCTTCTAAGGCGTTTCCCCGTACACCATTTTCCATTCTTGCCAATTCTATAAGTGATTTACCATTTAAAAAAAAGAAGGCTTCTCCACATTCATTAGCTGTTTCTCCATACTTCTTACCTAGAAGACTAACTGCTTCCTGGAACGCATTGACAGCTGCTGGAACATCTCCCATCACCAGATGTTTCTGTCCTAAACCCAAGAGTTTCTCAGCTTCACTATCCACATCCAGACTCTCCATTTTATCTGCAGAGGTTGAAGGAGCAGGGACACCTTCTTCAGTCTTGTCGGCGATGTGGGCAGTGGCTGGGGACTACGGGGGCCTCGGTTCCCCTGGGCCTGAGGTGGAGGACCAGGAGGCTAAATAGAGCCTGTGAAGAAAACACAGGGAATTTATAAAGACAGAGACTTCCTCAGGGACAGAAAATGGCAGATTCAAGTTCAATAATTCTAAAAAAAAAAAAAAAAAAAAAAAACTGGATGCTAAATCTGTCCTCCATGGGTGAAGTGGGAATATATGAGGATAACTAGCCCAAGTCTCAAAGAGGAAAAGACACTTAAATACTTTTAAAAGCTAAAATCATAAGGCATGGTTTCCTAACCCAGGCAAGAGAGGAACTAGCCTCCGATTCAGTCAGAGTGTGGGGACGGAAGCACAGGGTCAGCCATCTGGTCTCTCCCTCTTCTGCACTCACTTTCCTGGCTGTCACCCCTGATGCTCAAGACACAGAGACCTCGAGAGTCAGCACACGCCGTGGTGCAGGGTGACTACTTCCACACTGTACTCCCTGGGACACGCAGTGTTTACGTGGTGCCTGGCTCAAGGCGTTACCAATCGGACGTCCACTTCCCCTCCACAGATGAAAAAGCAAACATGAGCAGAAGCAGATTAAGGAGAACAAGTTATTATATGTGATATATAAAATATATACATTTTATATTATATCCATGCCATGTGAAGGATAAAGGCCTACTGAGGTCAACGGGAAGGGGAAAGGGAGCACCTAGAAGTTTCTCTGCCTCTGTTTGTGTCTGGAGGGAGCTGGGCCGTGGGTGCCAGCACCGCAGGTGGTACTGGTGGTGTGTCCGTGTCCGGGGATGGTGCTGATATTCGTACCCACGATGGATGTGCGGTGGCTGGATGGGCCCCGGCTAGCAGCAGATGTGTCTCCAATGCCATTTCCTGCCTGGACAGTGGCTCCTCTCGTGTAGGTTTAGGGGTGCCACGGCGCACTGGTGGAAACAGGAGCACAGGAGCATCTAACCATGGGGACGGTGTCCCCTCTGACCACACTGCCTGTGTTTGGCCAGGTAGCCCTCGGTGCCCAGAATGTAGGTGGCACTGACAGTGTGTCCGAGTCCAGGGATAGAACCAGCCTCTCCTACCGCAACAGCCCTACCGGTGCTGGGTGTCCCACTCAGTCCCACTTCGTAGCTGGTCACTCCAGATAGGAGCCTGGGGCTGGGCGGAAGCAGTCACCAAAGCTCTCACCATCCACAGGGGCTGCAGTGTTGTAAGTTCCAACGGGCCTCAGCCGTGTACCGTCCCCAGTGCCAGGCATCCTGGTGCTCACTACCATACTTGAAGCTGAGGCTGTGCCAGCAGAACGAGCACCTGGGTTGCTATTAAAGACCTGTTGGCTGTTGGCAGCTGGCTGAGTGTGGACAATGGCATTGTCAGACCTGCAACACCTGATTGGATTATGCTGCCGCTGGGGGGATGAGCTACAGGAGAGGTTAGCCCCATAGCTGGTGCTGGGGCTGCTGGATTACCCCAGAGAAAGAGCTTTCCACCCAGGGCCCCAAATCAGGGCTGCGGGGTGGTACCTAGATGGCTGAAAGCTGCCATCTTTGCCTGACTGTGAAGGCAAACGGGTCCCTTGGGATGAGGAAATGCTGCCACCAGGTTGTGTGTTCCCTGATCCAGGAAGTGCCAGGTGAGGTGGGATATTCTGCCTGGAGTCAGGGGGAGACTAGAAGAGGTGCAGGGAGGGCAGACATGGGAGGTGCCACAGCTGAGATGGAAGGACACGCACCCTCACTTTCATTACATGGTATCTCCAAAGTGGTACTGGACCTAAAGGGAGGGAGAGGGCCAGAAAGAGCGTCAAAGGAAGAGTCAGAGGTTGTAGGTGCTACTTTCTCCATTTTTGGTGTGTGGAAAGACAGAGGGACAGAGAGGATCAGGGAATGGGTGGTGAGGTCAGTAGTGCTAGGAGTAGCCCGGATAGGAAACGTGACTGGGGACAGGGAATCTAGTCTTGCCGCAGGAGGGGAGAAAGAAGGGGCAGGCTGAGGGGCAGCTCGGTCTGCCATGGCCTTTGTCTTATGCCCCAGCACCCTCACTTTGCCCTCCATCACATCTCATCGTTATCCTTTACGATCTTCCTGTTCCTTTGGCCCTTGTGCTCCAAGGTGCTCAGGTTTTCCTCCAGAACTGAACGAGGATGCTTAGGAGGCAAGGGCAGCTCTGGCTACCCCACTGCCATGGCACCTTTTGCAGGACCTCTTACTGGAAGCTCTGGGTGGTGAGCAGCTCCCAGGTGGAGTGTGGATGTCTTTGGGCCCTGCATCTCCTTCCCTCACACCAGTGAGCCAGGAGGTCGGGGTGGATGGTCTTCATCCAGAACTTCCTTGGCCTTCTCCTCGGGCAGTGGGGAGCATCCTGGGCTGGCTCAGGGAACGGCTGCTGCACCTGGGTCAGGCTTCCCAAGGGGCAGGCCACTTCCTGCGGGGCTGTGTGACAGGGAACTGCCTGGTCATCAGAGAGGGGGCTCATGGGAGACTCCTGGGCCTGCTCGCTCAAGCTGTTTTCTGAGTGGTGGGGATGAAGATTTCCCTCCAGAGGCCCAGGGCTGCCCTCAGAGGGAGTGAGGCCTCCCCTGTTCTCCAGGGGTCCAGATGTGTATGGTACTTCCCCATCAATAGGGGGTTCCCTTTTCTTATCCTCATGCCTCTGACCTCGAGAAGAATCTCCTTGTCCTCCATCATTGCTTTTCTGGGGTCTTTTTGTGCCCTCACCTTCACCTCCCTTGGGCAAGGAATTGGGAGATGACCAGATGTCAGAATCATATCCGTGACTACCTGCCCGGGAGATACAGCCGGGCAGGTAGAGAGGAGGCTCTTTATGCCTCGCAAGCATTCAAACATTATGGAATTCCATGTAGAAAGCACGGGCTTCTTTGGGAGTCACCCCGAGACACCAGGTGAAGTAGCTCCACAGAGGAGTCCATAGCCCGCGGGAGAGGACATGGCGTCTTAGCGGCGATGGGGAAGCCGGCGGGTGAAGGCTCGTGCTGCTGCTCCCATGAAATGCCTGTGGTCAGGGCAGAGGGGAGGTGCAGGAGCAGCAGGGTGACCTGCACCAGGCAGGGGAGCATGTGGGCTGGGAGGCCTGGTGGGCCCTGGCCAGGAGGGGGCGGTCTGCGGAGTAGTCCAATCTCACTAACAGCATTGCCCATTCAGAGGAGGTTGTGCGCAGGCGCGATCTGCAGAGGAGCAGGACACGGAGTTTCTCCTTCGCTGCCAGCCCCTCTGAGGACGAGCTGGCACTGATCAGCTTCGCGACGTCCACCTGGAGCACGGGACAGGGACAGGGGCGCCGGGAAGGGGGACCCATCCCAGGGCGTCAAGAGAAGGCGCCAAAGAAAAAGGGCAAGGCCTGCTGCGGGCCCAACTGGACTGCAAGCACCTGAAAACCTCCGCTGCTGCTGGCAGGTGCTAGGCCCCAGGCAGGTCGCGGTGCGGGGACGGGGAGGGCCGGATTCTCCGGAATGTGTCCCCCTGGCGCTGGCTGGGGGCTCCTTGGCGCCTGACCCAGGGCGCTCCACGTGCGTCCCCTGAGGGCCTCCAGGTCAGGGATAGACCGCTCAGGACCAGTCGAACAAGCTGGGTCCTGCCCGACACCCCGGGGCCCTCCCTGAGCCTCTGCGCAGGCTGCAGCTCGCGCCTCCTCCGACGCTGCCACTGCCACCCAGTCTCGTGCTCAACGGGTCGGGCCAGGAAGGTTTCCGAGGAACGTGATGCCCGGACCTTCGTGGATACCACACCCAAGACATTCCTTCCCGACACGCAGGTTCTTTTCCGTTCTTTTTACAGATTGAATAAAACAGCATTGAAGCCTGAGACCGTGCCTCAGGGCCACACAGGGAGTCACCCGGCCAGGCTTTGAACCCAGCTGCAGGTTCCGGAGCGTGTGCTCCTGACTGTGCCCCCTCCGCGAGCTGCGGGTGTTCCCGTTTCCCCGTGGTACTGAGCGCGTGCCCTCTCGGTAAGGAGCACATGCACTCCTGCCTGAGAGAAGGGATATAGTTCAACCCAGAAGCTGAGTGTGGCCCCCTTTGGGCAGGGCAGGGACCGTATGGTGACCTCTGCAATGCGCTAGGGCGGCCTGCCTGGGTCGTGTGCTGGGCAAGAACTCACAAACTCGGGGAGAAAGCAGATAAGAAAAGAGTGTATTCACGTTCCAGCCGCAGAAAGGGGCCACCTGTGGAGGGTGGCATGGCCCCTGCAGGGTGGGAGCAAGGAGCTTTCACTGAGAGTTAAGGAAGACGGGCTGCAGTTAGGAAATTAGAGGGGTCTTTGGACAGGTTGCCTGTTGCTCTCGCACCATCTCTGGAGGATTTCATCGAAATTTCTGGCTGTCATAACTGGCCACTTTGATCCGCCACGTATTTAGAGGTTTGTTGATGTTTCAGCATAAGCAAGAGTGAGGACTCAATATCTATAACTAGAGGTAGAAAAACAGAAGTCAGCTATCTGCAGTGCGGGCAAGAGGGGGCCAGCTAGCCCAGCGAGAAAAAGGGAAGAGAAGAGTGTTTGAAGCATCAGGGGAATTTTAATGAGCTGTGAAGGTGTCAGCGAAACACATTGAATCAGCCTAGTGCCAAGGAAACCCTCAGTTAATAACGCTTTCCAATGTCTTAAGGCACTTTAATGACTTTTAAATTTTATTTATTTTATTTTTTGGGGGGAGGGGGTGGGTGAGTGGGTGCCATAGGGCATATGCACACACCAGAGAGAAACACAAAAAAGACAGAGAGGGGAACCAGCAGTTAGCGTAATGGCTATGACTCTGGACTCCCACGTAGTCGACCGCAGTTCGCGTCCCGGACCCAGTGGCTTAAAACTCACGCCGGGCGCGTGTGCGTGCGTGCCCAAGATCCCAAGAGGAGAATGGAGGAGAGGGGATTGTGGCATGATCATCCCCCCTGGGGGGTGATTTCTCACTTTCTGTCTCTATGTCTCTCTCTCTTTGTCTGGCGAGCGCACGCACCCTATAGCAAAAATCTCTCCAAAAAAAAAAAGAAAAGACAGAGAGAAAGACAGAAAGAAATCTTCTCCAGGGGGATTGGCCATGCCACAATCCCTTCTCCTCCATTCTTCTCTCAGAATCTTGTTCACACATGCACACACACCCTGGGTGTAATTTTCAAGCCTCTGGGTCTGGGACTTGAACCACCATTGGCCATGTGGTAGTCCAACACCTTAACCACCACACCACCTACTGGCCCCAATGCTAAATAGCCTTCTGCTCAAGAGAGGACACATATTCTTGGGTGTCAGGACAAGGGAAATGCATGTTCTTGTCCTAGAGCTGCAAACTTCAGCATGACACGGAAGATCTGGAAAACTCCATACAGGCTTAATCTGTGAGAATCTTGTTTCTCTGGTTCACTTCATGGAGTGTTTTTCTCTCTCATTGGGCTGATGTTGTGTATCAGAAGTTTCAGAACCAAGAATCATAGGGATCAAAAAAAAATTTTTTTTGGAGAGGTTTTTGCTATAGGGCGCATGTGCTAACCAAAAAGACAAAGAGAGACAGAGAGACAGAAAGCGAGAAATCACCCCCCAGGGGAGATGGCCACGCCACAATTCTTTCTCCTCCATTCTCCTCTTAGGATCTTGGGCACGCACGCACACGTGCCCAGCGTGAGTTTTAGCCATTGGGTCCGGGACTTGAACCGCAGTCGACTACGTGGGAGTCCAGCAACATAGCCATTATGACAACTACTGGTCCCTACGGATGAATTTTTAATAACAGTACACATACTTTATATAGGACAAAGCTCGCTTTACCCCTCTGCTCCTAAGAGTCCTTTTCTGGTCTGTCGGCGAATTTAGACTTTCCTCCCAACAATCTTTGAGGTCAGTAGGACAGAAAAGGCTTTGCTCTGGCATGCCGGATTTTAAATAGACCCAAATTCTGTTCACATCATAGCTAGACTGACCAAAATCACAGACAGAGATAAGATACTAAAATTAGCAAGAGAGAAACGTCAAGTTACTTTCAAAGGATATCTTGGGACCAGTAGTTAGTGTAATGGGTATGTTACTGGACTACCATGTAGTAGACTGCAGTTCTAGTCCTGGACCCAGTGGCTTAAAACTCACGCCAGGCGTGTGTGCGTGCGTGCCCAAGATCCCGAGAGGAGAATGGAGAAGGGAGTGCAGAGGGGTGATTTCTCGCTTTCTGTCTCTCTGTCTCTCTCTGTCTGTCTGTAGAGTGCAGGTATCCTATAGCAAAAATCTCTCCAAAAAAAAAAAGGATACCTCATCAGGGTAATTGCAGACCTCTCATCAGAAACAATGTAAGCCAGAAAAGAATGGGAAAATATATCCAAAGCATTAAGTGAAAAATAATTTCAACCAAGAATGCTACATCTGGCAAAATTATCCTTCATATATGAAGAAAAGACAAAAACATTCTCAGATAAACAAAAGCTGAAGGAGTTTACCAACACCAGACCAGTTCTCCAAGAAGTTCTGAAGGGAATACTATACAGGAAAACTAAAGTCGGACACACAGAAATAAGAGTACAAAAAACATCCAGGAAAATGCCCAACTTAATGGTAGGGGCGTGTTTGGAAAGACCCACAATAACATTGAATGTTAACTTCCAGAATTTAAATGGAAAGATCAGACCACAGTAACACTGCAGATTAATTACATGAGACTGAACTGGTGAAATAGAATTTGATGACTTTTGATTAAAACATTACTGATTTTCTTCTATGCTTTGTTTTCCAGATTTAAGGATTTTTGTCTTCTCTTGAACTATTGATAGGTTCATCTACTTATTGCCTGAACTGAATCCTAAACTTTTTCCTGGTTTTAAGCTTTAAGCCAACTTCTCTTAACATTTTTTTTGATCTTTTAAAATTGTTTTTCTTGAAATTAAAAAATTCATTTAAAAAATATTTAATGACTGCAGTCGGCTATATAGCCCCCGCTAGGTGCTACTTTACAGTGTGATCCTTCTGCTCACTGAGGTTTATGCCTAAAGTCAGACATATGTTTGCGGATATGTATATATCAACTGCATTTGCTATTGAAAGTATTTTAGATTAATTAAGACCTTTTGTGAATAAATAAAATGTGTGGGTGGGAAGAAAATCAATTACAGTTCTATTATTTTCATTTGTTTTCCCAAAGAGGAAAAAAATCATCAAATGTACAGTGAAGGGCTTCAAGGTAATGAAAGAGCATCTGGACAGAGGTATTCTAGAAAAATTCGCCTCTTATTTTTTCTTGTTCGGTGGAAATAGATGGACAAGATGCTTTTTTCCTTTGAAAGAGACTTGGGACCAACAGTTGGCATAATGGCTATGTCGCTGGACTCCCACGTAGTCAACCGCGGTTTGAGTCCTGGACCCGGTGGCTTAAAACTCACACTGGACGCGTGTGCATGTGTGCCCAAGATCCCGAGAGGAGAATGGAGGAGAAGGGATTGCGGCCTGGCCAGCCCACCTGGGGGGTGATTTCTCGCTTTCTGTCTCTCTGTCTCTGTCTGGCGAGCGCATGCACCCTATAGCAAAAACCTCTCCAAAAAAAAAATAGAGACTTCTGCTGTAGGGTATGTGTGCTTTGTGGAGGGACAGAGAGACAGAAAGTGAGAAATAACCCCCCTGGGTGGAGCAGGGGGAAATGGCTATGCCACAATCCCTTCTCCTCCATTATCCTCTCGGGATTATGAGCATATATATATATACACACACACACACACACACACATGCCCGTGTGTGGAGCCACTAGGTCTGGGACGTAAACCACAGTCAGCCATGTGAGAGTCCAGTGCCTTAACCTCCATATCACCTGCTGGCCTCCAGATGTTCTTTTGAGATATAGAATATTCTCTTGTTTGTCCTTGCAAAGTAGCTTCAAATGGCAAGTGGCTGTTCTGAGTTAAGTCAGCTTGAAGTAAATGAACATGCGGAGAGAAAATTTCTCAAGGCAAATATATTGCAAAAATCAATTTAATAATTAAGAAAACCATTTTTCTAGGAGATTTTTGCTATAGGGTGCATATGCTCACTGAAGAGACAAGGAGACAGAAAGCGAGAAATCACGCTCCAGGGGGGTGGCCATGCTGCAATCCCTTCTCCTCCATTCTCCTCTCAGGATTTTGGGCACACAAGCACACGCACCTGGCATGAGCTTTAAGCTGCTGGTTCTAGAACTTGAACCATGGTAGACTATGTGGGAGTTCAGTGACATAACCATTACGCCATCAGCTGATCCCGATAAAACCACTTTAATTGCAATAGCAATTTATAGCTCCCAGGTGAGATTACCTTTAATGTGACAGTTTTAAAAACACCAATCTCTAGTCATAGCAAATGGACCTAGGGTGGCCAGCACCGGACAGAACTATGGAAAGGTTTTCGCTATAGGGCATGTGCACTTGCCAGACAGACAGAGACAGAGAGACAGAAAGCGAGAAATCACCCCCCAGGGGGGGATGGCCACACCGCAATCCCTTCTCCTCCATTCTCCTCTCAGGATCTTGGGCACGCACGCACATGCGCCCGGCATGAGTTTAAGCCACTGGGCCCAGGACTCGAACCACGGTCGACTGCATGGGAGTCCAACAATATAGCCATTAGGCCAACTGCTGTTCCCATGGGCTGTTCATTTCAACAAAGGGAAAAAGAGATTTAGCTAACACAGAACAGGGATATGAAGTGTTGTTTCCATTGATGTTGTGAACGGGAAAAGCAGCCTTCAGATGACCTGGGAACATCGCATCACACTGTGACTGCCTTTCCCTGTCACTAAATTCCATGATGTAATTGTACTTATTGAAACACATTAGGAACATGTAGAGTATTAGGGGGATTTAAACTTGATTTTTCCAGAAGTCTTGCCTGTAAAATGAACATCGTTGCTCCAATTGCTTTCAGCCCTAAAGAGGCTGTTTGGATCTTAATTTCACGGTTAATGAAATGAGCTTATTTTTCTCTGAAGCCCCTCCCGTGTGCCTCCGTCCAACCCATTTTGTGTTTGGGAAACAGTCAGAGATTTAAAAATCAAGAAAAAGAAATAATAACTTAAATGACACATGGGCTATGCTGTTGACTCACCTGAGTAATCAAGTCCAAGCACACTTTATGTTAGTGTTGTATGTTGGGGCAGAACCTTCAAGGTTCCAGAAAACAAGAGTTCACCCTTCCTTTGGAGACTGCAGTTCACAGACACCTTGTGTGATCAGTCCTGCTCATGTGCAGCATCGCCTCCTGCCATCCCTCTTTCCTGTAGTCAAGCTCACTTCATTTTCCCAGTTGCCCAGCCACCTCAGTGCTCAGTGCTCCAGTTTCAATCTTTCCAAGCCCGGTACCTGACACACATTGGCTTGTCAGGAAAGCCACGATGTATTACTTTATGCAAACCTGCATGATGACTTTTCCAGGGACGCAGTAGAACACAGACCCTAGCACACAGAAACACAGAATCTTCTTTTCCAGTGATTCCTCTGTGCTTAGAACCCAATCAAAGTACAGTGTAGTGGGACCGGGGAGCTTTTGTTCCAGATCTGCCTCAAAATAACTGTGGCCCCTTAGAAAAGTCATAGCTATTTATAGGGCTTCTTTCTTTATATTTTAACGGAGTCAAATGACCCACAGTAATTTCCGAATGGTCCTCAGTAAAATTTAGAAGTTATTGGTATCCTAAACAAATGAAGATAATTATACAAGAAGTTATGTGTCCTCTCTTTCTTTTTAGAATTATGTATCTAATTTTATATTATTTTTAAATTTGCTACAGGGCACATGAGCTCACCAGAGAGAGAGAGAGGGAAAGTGAGAGAGCAAGCTGCCAGGTCTGGGACTCAGGCTGTGGTCAGCTGTATGGGAGTCTAGCACCTTAACCACCACACCACCTGCTGGCCCCCTATGTTTTTGAGCTTCCTCCATTTTATAGATGATGACAGACATAACAGAAGTAGATGATTTGATCAGAGATTCTGAAGTATCAACAGATGAAACTAAAACACATGATTTCTTCGCTTCTTGGACTCTCTTAGCCAACATATAGGCTGCTGAATTAAACTGAAGCATAAGCAAGCATGTTATAAAAGAGGCTATTCTTACAGGACTTCAAACCAATGGGAAGAAGAATTGAAATTCTTTAAATATTACCTAATCTTGCGAGGTTTACAGCTGTATTTTCACATCAATTAATTTCTTTATTTATTTTTTTAAGAGCAGTTTTTGCCACAGAGCACATGTGCTCGCCAGAGAGTCGGAGAGATGGAAAGCGAGAAATCACCCCCCAAGGGCTATGCCCATGCCACAATCCCCTCTCCTCCATTCTCCCCTCAGGATTTTGGGCATGAACACACATGCGCAGCCTGAGTTTTAAGCCATTGGATCTGTGATTCGAACCACAGTCGACTACGTAAGACAACCATTACGCTATCTGCTGGTCCCCACATCAAGCAATTTCTATAAATCCCAGATAGCCATCTGGATATATGAACTTCTGGATATTTCTCTGAAGTAATATTCATAATCTCTTGAGGTTTGTTCCCTGCTATCTGAAGTTTGTACTAAATAAGCCTCTTTTTTAAAAAAACATTTATTTATTTATTGTCTTTTTTTTTTTTTTTTGGGTTTATGCTATGGAGCACAAGCACTCACCAGACAGACAGAGAGGGACAGAGAGACAGAAAATAAGAAATCACCCCCAGGGGGGATGGCCACACCGCAATCCCTTCTCCTCCATTCTCTTCTCGGGATCTTGGGCATACACGCATACACACACCCGGCATGAGTTTAAGCCACCAGGTATGGGATTTGACCCGCAGTCGACTACATGGGAGTCCAGTGACATAGCCATTACACCAACTGCTGGTCCCTAATTGCTGCAATTTTTAAGCTGCCAGGTCCAGGACTTGAGCCTCTGTCAGTCATGTGGGAATCCAGCACCTTAGCCACCATGTTACCTTCTGGCATATTTTTTAAAGCAAATTAATGAGAAAGATATTAAGTTTTACCTCTTTTCGTCTGTTTGCAATAGGGCATGTGCACTTGCTGGAGAAAGACCAAGAAAGTAAGAAAGCTTCCCCTGGATGGATGGCGATACCACAATCTATTCTCTTCCATTTTCCTTTCAAGATTTTGGGCTTACATGCACACACACCTGACATGTTTTTTAAGCCTCCAGGTTTGGGACTCAAACCACCCAGTTGACCATGTGGGATCCAGCTGCCTTAACCACCATGCTGTTGGCTTTCCCCAAATAAGCTTTCTTAGGGAAATGAAAAGCTATTTGAGACATAAAGGTATTTGTATTTTCTGTTTTTTCACAAAGATCGTGATCTTCTGAATAGTAACTAATTTCATAAGGGTGCAATATAGTTCTGATTTCTCCACATCCTTGCCACCTTTCCTTATTATATGTATATATATATATATATATATATATACACACATACATAAAATATATATATGTGTATATATACATATATACACACACACACACATTAGGTTGTCAGGAAAGTCATGAAATAGTTTCCTACATTTTTCTATGCAAAAATGTGTCATGACTTTCCCAAAAACGACATCAACTACACACACACACACACACACACACACACACACAGAGAGAGAGAGAGAGAGAGTGTGTGTTTTGTTTTTTGAGTAGTAGCTATCCTAGTGGGTGTGAAGTGGTCTATCATGGTTTTCATTCACAATTATTTAGTGATTAGTGATATGAACATCTTTTCATGTGCTTCATGTCCGTTAGTATACATTCTCTGGAGCAATTTCTACTCAGGTCCATTGCCCAATTTTCAATAGTGTTATTTTTGTGTGGTTGAGTTGTGTTCTTTAAATATTCTGGACATTAATTCCTTATCACATATATGACTTACAAATATTTTCTCCCATTCTATGTGATGCTTTTTACTCCGTTAGTTGTGTCCTTTAATGAACAAAAGTTTTTATTTTTTATAAAGTCCAACTTACCTAAGTTTATCATTGCTAAATGTGATCTTGGTGTCCTAGTCAAGAAGTCATTGGGAAAACCAGTATTACAAAGTTTCCTCCTATGTTTTCCTCTAGATCTTTTATACTTTTAGTTCTCTAATTAAGTCTTTGATTCATGTTAATTGTGGATGATATGTGATATAAGGTGATGTATATGATATAAGGTAAGGTCTAACTTCATTGTTTTACACGTGGCTATCTAGTTTCCAGGCGCCATTTGTTGAAACATCTGCCCTTTTCTTAGTTACTGGTTTTGGCACTTTTGTTGAAAGTAATTAGACCACATATAGAGTTTGTTTCTGAGTTCTCTATTCTATTCCATTGATCTATCTATCTGTTTTTTTATGCCAATACCTCATTATTTCATTTACCATAGATTTGTAGTAAGTTTTAAAGTCAGAAAGTGTGAGTTCTCCAAATTTTTCTTTCTTTTTCAAGATTATTTTTTCTATTCAAGGTCCCTTGAGATTTCATATACATTTTTAGGATGGATTTTTCTATTTCTTAAAAAAAGCACCATTTGAATTTTCACAGAGATTGCATTGAGTCTATAGACCACTTTACATAAAATTGTCAAATTAAAAATGCTTTCCTGATCAGCAGGTGGCATAATGGTTAAGATGGCTGGATACCAGATGACCATGGTTCGAGTCCTGGACCTGGTGGCTTGCTTTCTCACTTTCCCTCTTTCTCTCTGTCTTTCTCTGGCAAAACTCATGTGAAATAATAATAATGATAAATAAATAAAATAATTCTTTTTTAAAAAAAGAAACATGGCGGAAACTTTTCTGCTGGCAGAACTTTCCTGTTCTCTGCATCTGGCCCGCCATCACCAGCGGACTTTCCCGCCCTTGAGCGTTTGGCGGCCGCCAAAGTTGAACAGAAACAGCGAACTTCATTGGCCAGACAAGGACCCATGGTGACCACCTATTGGACAACGGCCCTTTAAGGGAAAAGAAGAGAAAAAACGGAAACATTTAGGAAGCCTTTATTCAGGCCCACCGTGATAGGTGCAGGGACCACCGTGGTACGGTCTTGCAGTGAGAGAGAGACTGGACTCAAGTCCACGTAGAGTGTGGGCAGGTGGGGGGGTGGGGATCAAAGGGAGGTGAACTATGAAGAAACAACAAAGGAACGAGGAATTTGGCTGAACCAGCCTAATGGGATTCTTGTCAAAGACAGGCCAGGGTGAGAGGACAGCCCCTGGGGGATAGTGAGGGTGAAGAGGCTGATGAGATGTGAAAACTGACCAGATACCCAAGATGGGAAGTTCTTGCTAAACTTCCTTAGCAGAGTTCTTTGTTAAAACGGGGGTTTACAGGGACACGCCCCGATGGGCCTAGTAGGAGACTCCGAAGCCTGAATGAGGTTCCTCCAAAGACTTCTATCACCACAGAAGATGCGTTGCCAGAACCAGGCTGGAACTCCGCACCTGCCTCCCCGCAGCTTCCCAGTGAGCAGTCACCCTGTGCTTCCCGGGTGTTGGCCTGCTTGGTCACCTCCAGGAGACACAGGCCCTGCGCCTTCCCTAGGAGCGATGCATGTCAGATTTTAAAGCCTGTATCAGATGACAATTCTTCAGTGACAGTCTCAAGTATTATACAAACGAGTTTTATTCGTTCACCGATTCTGAAGACATACACTTTTAAAAATTGGAGACCAAAAAGGAATTAGAATCTTATAATCAAGAATCCTCATTTCCCTCCATGGTCTCAAAGTAAGCTCTCCAACTTGGCCTAGACCACTGACTCCTGTGGCTTATCCGTGGGTTACGCTGCCTGTTCTGGTGTCCTGTTTTCCTCTCCCCAACTCCCTCCCTCCAGCACATGCTGCCTCGCTGTCTGGTGTCACCGTCCTCAGCTCAGACCTGCAGCCATGGTCCCAAGCACTTCTAAACTCCGTCCTCAAATCCACAGGATCCACTCAGGACTCCAACTCCTGTTTTTACGATCTAGTTCACTGTCTGAAAAGGAATCTGGTGTTCCTTAGGGATCACTGCTAAGATGCCAGATGAAACCACATGTAAGAGCTAGGTCAGTGGAGAACACACAGCTGTGATCACAGGATGCACATTTGTAAAAGGCACTTTCTACCCCCACATCCTCTGCCCAGATAGTGCTGCCCTCCTGCAGGAGGGGTCAGGATGGCAGAGGTACAGCTCAGATCTGAGGAAGAGACCCTCTGGCCTCCAGGAGGGGTGATGGGTCACAGACGTGGGGTGAGGGTGAGGAACGGGGGCGGGGGGTAGTCCCAGGGACAGCTCCCTTGCTGCCTAATGCACCAAGATGCTTGGCCACAGTTTCATTTAAATATGTCTGTCTTGGTTTGTGTCTATTTGCAGACAAAGCAAGGTTAGTGTGGGAACGTCAGATGTTAAAATGGAAAGCTTAGCATCAGAAGAGCTGTTAGGGGACCAGCAGTTAGCATAATGGCTACGTCACTGAACTCTCATGTAGCCGACCGCAGCTCGAGTCCCGGACCCGGTGGCTTAAACTCATGCCTGGCACGTGTGCATGTGTGCCCAAGATCTGGAGAGGAGAATGGAGGAGAAAGGATTGTGCCGTGGCCATCCCCCCTGAGGGGTGATTTCTCACTTTCTATCTCTCTGTCTCTGTCTTTCTGGCAAGCACATGTGCCCGATAGCAAAAACCTCTAAAAAAAAAAAAAAAAAAAAAAGAGCTGTTACAGTGACAGGTAGGTTATTCCTAAGGAAATGCTCAAAACACCAAGCAGAGGATGAACTCAAAGATGGAACTCAAATAACTTTTTGTTGTTGTTGTTTTAATAAGAGCTTATAATTACATAATTTAAAAATAGCAATTTTAGCATATGTGAGAAAAATCTTTTTCTAATACCGAAAAAGCATCTCTTTGGTATAGACATTGCACCATAGATGTGATCTTTTTAATTAATCAAGAGGCTGGCGGTTGGCCTGGTGGTGGAGACGCTGAACTCCCACATGGCCGACTGCAGTTCGAGTCCCAAACCTGGTGGCTTTCTTTCGCACTTTCCCTTTTTTCTCTCTAGTTAAACTGGAAAGTGCTAATAATAAATACAGGTACATAAATCATTCTTTTTAAAAATTTAATCAAGAGCTATGACCTAATACACTAAATGAAATTATTCTTTTTCCACTTAATTAATTTGTGTTGATTGATTCATTTACTTCCTTAACAAATTGACTGACTGTTTAAACCTATAGGTAAACCAAGTTATGATAACTCAAAAAGTTATTTCAAAGTAATTTCATACCGATGTCAATTTATCACCAGGCCATTTTTTGTTTTCATTCAATTACAAAAAGTAACAAACTACTTTGCCAAGAGAAACGCTGCTGGATCATGATTCCAAAGAGTAATTCCTGGCTCATTGAATTTACACAAGTCGGAGGGTTGCTATATTGGGAAAAGGTACTCAGTGTCTGGAATACCACCACACGAAATTTGCCACTTTCCCTACAGTTTAAAACTTCCAGAAATGGGCCAGCAGGTGGCATGGCGTCTACAGTGTTGGACTCCCACATTGCCAACCATGGTTCGAGTACCAGACCCGGTGGCTTAAAAATCATGCTGGGTGTGTGTGCATGTGTGCCCAAAATCCCAAGAGGAAAATGGAAGAGAAGGGAGCGTATGCAGCAAGTGCACACACCTTATGGCAAAGCCAAAACAAAACAAAACAAAACAAAACCAGAGGTTGAGTGAAGAGTTGCATCCTGCTTTACTAATGGGAAAAAGGAATATAAGCAGACGCATGGGATAACATGCTTCCACAGATACGGCAGCTTACATACAGACAAGGAGATTCTGCCATTTGCATTTTATTCAATGGACAGCTAAGGCTCAGTCTACTAAAATGTGATCATTCTGATAATTATTACTTACCTCGTTATTTGGCAAAGAATGGGTACAAAAAAGTAGCAGTAAGGAACAGTTACCAAAACCCTTTCAATGTTGTGTCCTTTAACAGACTTTGCAAACGTAGACATGGTCATGACTTGGAGCAATAACGTCTTTCACTCTGTTGCTTAAATAGCCCATTTCTCCTGCATTCGTGTATTTCTTGGTTTTGTTTAGACTGGGGCACAATGGTATAGAGAGTCCACGTTTTCTCCAGAGTATTCGCATCATGCTCCAAGAACGTGCAGACAGCACCTGCTCACAGCCAGCTTGAGCTAAGGCTTAGGGGACCCGCTCCTGTGCTAATGGCGTTGATCCATGCAGGAAGGCAGAGACTCCTGGCCTAATCTCTCTTTTTTAAAAACTGTGTGTGGGTATGTGCACTCACTAAAGATAGACAGAGAGCCAGAAAGCATCCCTCGATGGGGTGAGATCATGCTGCAATCCCTTCTCCTCCTTTTCTCCATCTTGTCAGGATTGTGAGCACACACACACATGCATGTGGCATGATTCTCACCATCTGGGATCCAGCTCCCTTAATCACCAGATTGCTGGGGCCAGCCTTGGCCTAATCATCTCTTAAGGTCCCTTTAAAAAAAGAGAAAAAAGGGAACCAGCAGTTAGCGTAATGGCTATGTCGCTGGACTCCCACGTAGTCGACCGCGGTTTGTGTCCCGGACCCGGTGGCTTAAAACTCACGCCGGGCGCGTGTGCGTGCGTGCCCAAGATAAACTTCCAGAAATGGGCCAGCAGGTGGCATGGCGTCTACAGTGTTGGACTCCCACATTGCCAACCATGGTTCGAGTACCAGACCCGGTGGCTTAAAAATCATGCTGGGTGTGTGTGCATGTGTGCCCAAAATCCCAAGAGGAAAATGGAAGAGAAGGGAGCGTATGCAGCAAGTGCACACACCTTATGGCAAAGCCAAAACAAAACAAAACAAAACAAAACCAGAGGTTGAGTGAAGAGTTGCATCCTGCTTTACTAATGGGAAAAAGGAATATAAGCAGACGCATGGGATAACATGCTTCCACAGATACGGCAGCTTACATACAGACAAGGAGATTCTGCCATTTGCATTTTATTCAATGGACAGCTAAGGCTCAGTCTACTAAAATGTGATCATTCTGATAATTATTACTTACCTCGTTATTTGGCAAAGAATGGGTACAAAAAAGTAGCAGTAAGGAACAGTTACCAAAACCCTTTCAATGTTGTGTCCTTTAACAGACTTTGCAAACGTAGACATGGTCATGACTTGGAGCAATAACGTCTTTCACTCTGTTGCTTAAATAGCCCATTTCTCCTGCATTCGTGTATTTCTTGGTTTTGTTTAGACTGGGGCACAATGGTATAGAGAGTCCACGTTTTCTCCAGAGTATTCGCATCATGCTCCAAGAACGTGCAGACAGCACCTGCTCACAGCCAGCTTGAGCTAAGGCTTAGGGGACCCGCTCCTGTGCTAATGGCGTTGATCCATGCAGGAAGGCAGAGACTCCTGGCCTAATCTCTCTTTTTTAAAAACTGTGTGTGGGTATGTGCACTCACTAAAGATAGACAGAGAGCCAGAAAGCATCCCTCGATGGGGTGAGATCATGCTGCAATCCCTTCTCCTCCTTTTCTCCATCTTGTCAGGATTGTGAGCACACACACACATGCATGTGGCATGATTCTCACCATCTGGGATCCAGCTCCCTTAATCACCAGATTGCTGGGGCCAGCCTTGGCCTAATCATCTCTTAAGGTCCCTTTAAAAAAAGAGAAAAAAGGGAACCAGCAGTTAGCGTAATGGCTATGTCGCTGGACTCCCACGTAGTCGACCGCGGTTTGTGTCCCGGACCCGGTGGCTTAAAACTCACGCCGGGCGCGTGTGCGTGCGTGCCCAAGATCCCGAGAGGAGAATGGAGGAGAAGGGATTGCGGCATCACCATCCCCCCTGGGGGGTGATTTCTCGCTTTTTGTCTCTATGTCTCTCTCTGTCTGTCTGGCGAGCGCACGCGCCTACAGTGAAAATCTCTCCAAAAAAAAAAAAAGAGAAAAAAGAGAAAGCGAGAGAGATTTTTGTCTCTCCTCACCAGAAAAAGAGACAGAGACAGAGACAGTGAGAGGGAACGTGATAAATCACATCCCCGGGGTGGTGGCCATACTGCAATTCCTTCTCCATTCTCCTTCTGGAATTTTGGACACGCACGCACGTGTGCCCAGTGTAAGTTTGAAGCCACCAGGTCTGGGACTTGAACTGTGGTGAGCCATGTGGGAGTTCAGTGACATAACACTACACTGGTCCCAAGGTCCCACTTTTAATACTGTTGTAATGGCAATTATTTTTTTAAAGAACTAGCTATTTAATTTCACTTACTTTTTAAAATTTGCTATAGGGCATGTGCACTCATGAGAGAGAGAGAGAGAGTCCCAGGCCCGGGACTTAAACCACAGTCAACCATGTGGGAGTTCAGCCCCTTAACCACTACGCCACCTGTCGGGCCTGGCAATAAAATTGTAATAGGAGTTGAGAGGGAACAAACATTCAAACCATAGCAGTAGTCAAATTCATACAAACAGAAAACAGAATGGTGGGTGCTGGGTTTGGGGAGCGGGAAGGGAGACGTACTGTCTAACGGGTGTAGCGTGTTCATTTAGGAAGATGAAAACCACCTGGAATGTCTGTACACAGCGTGAGCACACTTAATGCCGCTGAACCATAAGCTTAAAATGGTCTTTTTTATATCATGTATATTTTACCAAACTAGAAATCAAAAGTATTGATCTGATTGTGCCTTTAGAAGGATTATCAATCTAATCTTAATTAGAAAAAAGATTACAGACAGAAATACTCTATGACTATTTTTATCCACGAAGTCAAAATATGCATGGAGGGCCCATTTACAAAGTAGTGCTTAAGGCATCTGACTCCCTCCTGACCAACCTCACGGTTCTGTGACCGGGGTCTGCTTAGCCAAACTGACTCCATCTTGTTAAAATCAAAAACTGCTTCTCTCTCAGCCTGAGACTCTTTGAGACTGCTCACAGGAGTCCCAAGGAGACCAACACCCAGCCTGGAGCTAAAACAGTGAGGGATCCTCTGCTCCAGTCACAAACTGAAACTCTTACCTTGAAGATTAACCATTTGATTGCACCCCTTAGCTAAGACTGAAACTCCTGTCTCAAAGACAAATTATTCAGTCATGCTAAAAATTAACCGATCTATGTCTTTCTACAGATGTCTGTAAGCCACATAGCATCCTCTTCACCTATAAAACACCTGTAAATCAATTGACCAAAAATACTCTTACAGGGACCAGCAGTTGGCATAATGGCTGTGTCACTGGACTCCCACGTAGTCGACCGCGGTTTGAATCCCAGACCCGGTGGCTTAAATTCACACCAGGCACATGTGCGTGCATGCCCAAGATTCTGAGAGGAGAATGGAGAAGAGATTGCAGTGTGGGATCTAGCCATTTGGGCAGAAAGGAAGATGTCCCACTGATAACTGGGCCTCCAGCATCCAAAACTCACGTGATTGAACTTCCAAGTTTGGGAAGAAACCGACCATCCACCAGATGACTAGAAATCGCTGCAGGACCACAAGAAATATGGGGAAGCAGGAAAATACCTCTCCCACAAGGGAAAAGGATAGCTCCTCTTTATCCACACACAGTTCAATGGAAATCATGGAAATGTCTGATAAAGAATTCAGAACATTCATAATGGCAAAGCTAACAGAGATGGAAGAGAAGAGAGACAAGGAACTGCTGAAGAGGAAGGAGAAAGGAGTTGAAGAGTTCCAGGAGGTGAGGAAATTCATGCTAGATCTAAAAGAGGAATTTCACACTTTACAAAAGAATCAGATGGAACTGTTAGAGATGAAGGCTATAATACAAGAAGTCAAAATCTCCCTTGAAAGTATTAAAAGCAGACTAGATCATACAGAAAATAGAATCTCTAATGTAGAAGAGAAAATGGTTGACCTAGAAAAATCCACCACGAAGACTGAGAAAATGGCCCAAAAATTTGAGAATAATATGCGAGAAGTACTAGATACCATCAAACGTCCAAACATCCGGATAATAGGCATCCCAGAAGGTGAAGAGACTCATAAGGGCATTGATAATCTATTCCATGAAATCTTACAAGAAAATTTTCCAAACCTGGAGAGGCACTCAAAGATTCAGTCCCAAGAAATACAGAGGACCCCAAATAGAATCAACCCAAGAAGATCTTCTCCAAGACACATTATAGCCAGATTGACCAAAACCACAGACAAAGACAAGATACTAAGACTGGCAAGAGAAAAAAGGCAAGTTACCTACAAAGGGTATCCCATCAGACTAACGGCAGACCTCTCATCGGAAACAATGAGAGCGAGGAGAGAATGGGAAAATGTATTCAAAGTATTAAGGGAAAAGCAATTTCAACCGAGAATTCTGTACCCAGCAAGGTTATCGTTCATTTGGGAAGAAAAGACACGAACTTTCCCAGATAAACAAAACCTGAAAGAATTTACCAGCACCAGACCGGATCTCCAAGAAGTTCTTAAGGGAGTGCTATGTCAGTAAAATTAAATGCAGACACACAGAAATAAGAGTTCAGAAACTAAGAAAATGGGCAACTTAATTGTAGGGCCAAAAGCTGGAGTTGAGTATTACATCCCAGATTTCAATCTGGAACATCGAACCTCAACAGATACAGAAGAAAGATTAAGTACATGAGACTGAACTGATGAAACAGTATTCTACGACTTGACTAAAATATTGCTGCTTTTCTTCTAAGCTTTGTTGTCTGGTTTTAAGGACTTTTGTCCTGTCTTCAGCTATCAATAGATTCATGTTCCGACTATTTGAACAGAATACTAACCTGTTTCTAGGCTTTAAGTTTCAAAGAAATATCCTTACCAGTTCAAAACTGCTTTTCTTGAAACCATCGGCTGATCTTGCTATTGAAAGTAGTTAGATTACTTATGATATTGTGTGACCAACAAAATGTTGGGGGAAAAGGGATTGAAGACAACTGTAGACAGCAGAGATAGTGTAATAAGAGAGTGGAATAGGGCAGAGGGCTAGACATGGGGTAAAAAAACATATATATGAAAGTAGAAATGGAATATTATGGATGAGAACATGCATTACTAAGCCACTATACAGTACATTCTAGATGGGAAATCACATTTAGAATGTTGTGATGATGCTCAGGGAATGAATGTAAATTAATAAAAAAAAAAAATTTTCAGAAGAAAAAAAAAAAAGGCATTAGAAATACCTATTTGATGACTGCAGTTAATGTATATAGCCCTAGTTAGGTGCTACTTTATAGTATGTTCATTCTATTCACTGATGTTTGTTTATGCCTAAAGTCAGACTTGTGTTCACGGATATGTACATATCAGCTGTGCTTGCTATTGAAAATATTTAGATTTATTAAGATATTTAGTGAAACAATAAAATAGGGGAGGCATAGAAAGCAACAATAGAAATAGATACCAGACACAGTGTGGGAGGTGGGTGGGAGATGGCAGAGGGTGAGATAGGGAATCAAAGACGGGAAAAAAGGCAAAATATACAGAAAACAATAAATGGAAAGTGATTTGTTGACAATAACACATATGTTGATGTGCTTGATTGAGCCAATATACAGTGTATTCTCAATGGAAAAATCTCATTTTGTATGCTATAATGATGTACAGTGAATGAATGTAAATAAAGAAAGAAAAAATATTTTAAAAAAGCAATGTAATACACTGTAAAGTTATATGTAATCCAATGTAATATAAAGAAGATTATGATGATAATAAAAAAAGAAAAAATAAAATAAAATAAAATAAAAAGAGACTGCGGTGTGGCCATTCCCCCTGGGTGGTGATTTCTCGCTTTCTGTCTCTGTCTTTCCGGTGAGCATACTCGCCCTATAGCAAAAACCTCCCCCTGCCAAAAAAAAAAAAAAAAAACTCCTACATATCTTTCTGGTGTGTTCCCAGTGTGATAAATTTTCCCTTCCTCTCTTATCAACAACTGTGCCTCTGTGTGTTTTTTAGAGTGGTGACAGGTCAGACCTGCTTTGGGTCCCTGGACCTGGGGCATAGAGCCCATCACCCAGCAAAAGTTCAAGTCCCAGACCCAGTAGCTTGAGAAACGTGTGTGTGAGTGCCCAAAATCTCAAAAAGAGGAGGAAATGGAGAATTAATTGGAGCATAACCACCCAAGGGGGCAGGGATGTTCTCTCACTTTTCCTCTCTGCTTCTCTGTCTGTCTCTGGTAAATTTATATTTTCATCTGCATAGAAAACATTTGTAAAAGACACAAGCTAATGACAATTTTTCCCCTGAAAAGAATTTTCTATGAAAAATATGTATTTAATTTAAAAATGGTAAAGAGTTAAAATATTTCTGAGTTGTGTTCCTAAATCCTTAATGATAACATAGATCAATATGTACATAATGCTGTTCCTCTCAAGCCCCAAATCTGAGAGGACTTGCCCGCATGTTTACCCATAACCCAGAGAGCACATCCGAACACCCAGCAGAAGACATGAGTTTCCTTACACTGGACGGGGCAAGGTCCCACTGGTGGCCGGCAGAGAAATGCTCCATGTGCCCTGAAGCACAGGCTCAAGTGTTACGTGGTAAGAATGAAGCATTCGCAGATCAGTCAAGATCAATGCAGACTTCCTGTCACTGTCACGAAATGTTTAACGTTACAGTAAAGGCTTGCTTATCTGAACAGAATCAGCCAAGTATGTTTAGGGTTTAGTGCTGTGGAAGGCCGCATATGAGACGTTGCACATGAACAACTGTTCGTCCATTTTGTTCCCTTACCCTAACAGGGCTGTCTGCTTCTGTAAACCTGCTTGCTCTGCCATGAGGAAACAGCTCATGCTAGCCATACAGAAAACAGGGACGACATCCTGGACCTGCTCCTGTCTTTGCTAACTAGCCCAAAACCCTTTTGTTTAGCAGTGTAACTGCTTGCATGGAAACCCCACTCCCCTCAGAAATAACCTGCTTGGTTCAGCTTCTGGAACAGCTTTCACCTGGGAACTCCGTACACCTGGCAAATGACCCCTATAAAAGGTTACCCCAAACTTTGGCTGGCACTGCAGTTCTGACTCTCGGCCCAGAGCCTCAGGCTATGGGTGCTGACAGGCAGCTGTGTCTCAAGGAGATAAGGTGAAGAGGGAGAAGGCAGGAGAGCTCAATGTATGGAGCTACTCTCAAACATTGTTGATATGGGGACCAGCAGTTGGCGTAATGGCTATGTTGCTGGATTCCCATGTAGTCGACTGCAGTTTGAGTCCTGGACCCGGTGGCTTAAACTCACGCCAGTCATGTGTACATGCATGCCTAATATCCCGAGAGGAGAATGGAGAAGGGATTGCGGCATGGCCATCCCCCTAGGGGGTGATTTCTCACTTTCTGTCTCTCTATCTCTGTCTTTCTGGCTAGTGCACGCACCCTAGGGCAAAAGCCGCTCAAAAGGAAAAAAAAGAAAAAAAAACATATGTTGCTATGTATTTTCACACTATTTATTTTCCCATCACATACATGTTTTTTTTAATTTACATGTAATCCCTGTCCGCCTTTACAGTGTATGACATGGTTTTCCCAGGACAAATAGCCAAGTCAGAGCCACCATCATATACAAGATCATGAACATCTAACTTTCCACTTTTGTGTCTCTTAAATGATTTGCTTGTTTTTTCCCTTATCCCCTCCCTCCCACTCCCTATTACCTGCCCCCCCATTACCCATTCCCTTCTGCACCATCCCCTCCCTCCCACTCCCTATTACCCCCTGTTACCCATTACCCATTCCCTTCTGCACTATCCCCTCTCTCCCACTCCCTATTACCTGCCCCCCGTTACCCATTCCCTTCTGCACTATCCCCTCCCTCTCACTCCCCATTCCCTTCCCCCCCACCCCCCACTCCTT
>NW_006159436.1:580566-591970 GCF_000334495.1 Tupaia belangeri chinensis | reverse complement strand
CCCTTCTGCCCCATCCCCTCCCTCCCACTCCCTATTACCCCCTGTTACCCATTACCCATTCCCTTCTGCACTATCCCCTCCCTCCCACTCCCTATTACCTGCCCCCCCATTACCCATTCCCTTCTGCACCATCCCCTCCCTCCCACTCCCTATTACCCCCTGTTACCCATTCCCTTCTGCACTATCCCCTCCCTCCCACTCCCTATTACCTGCCCCCCATTACCCATTCCCTTCTTCACTATCTTTAGTATCTCCAGTTGCCCTCCCTGCTGTTATACCTGCCAATCATTTTGTTTCTGCTGTAGAGTACAGACATTCAGTATATATTATATATATATATTTTAGAGAGATTTTTGTTATAGGATGCATGCACTCACGGGCGAGACAGAGACAAAGAGACAGAAAACAAGAAATCATCCCCTCGGGGGGATGGCCATGCCACAAGTCCCTTCTCCTCCATTATCGTCTCAGTATGTGGGGGCATGCCTGCACACACTCTCCGACTGAGTTTTAAGCCACCGGGTCTAGGACTTGAACCACAGTCAACTATGTGGGAATCCAGTGATGTAACCATTATGCCACCTGCTGGTCCCCACTCAGTATATGTTAAGCAGGAAGACACAATGCTTGTTTTTCATAGTCTGGCTTGCTTCACTTAGCATAGGATTTTCCATTTTCATCTACTTTGTATCAGACGTCAGGGTCTCACTGTTTTTTATCGCTGAGTAGAATTCCGTAGAATACATGTGCTACATTTTTTCAATCCACTCATCTGTTCTTGGACATTCGGGTTGAGTCTATGTCTGAGTGATTACAAATAATGCTGCAATACATGTGGATGTGCACGTGTTTTTCCCAATGAGGGTTTTTCTATGTTTTGGGTAAACACCTAAGAGTGGAATTTCTGGGTCGTATGGTAGTTCTTTTTGTAGGTTTCTGAGGAACCTCCACACTGTCCTGCAGCGGGGCATGCTCATTTACAAGCCCACCAACAGTGGAGACGTGTTGCCTTTTTACTGCAGCCTTGTCAGCACTTAGCACTTTCTAGTTTTTTAATCGTCCTGATTCTGCCTGGGGGGCTGATTTGCATTTCCCTCGTGATAAGAAATGGTGAGTATTTTTCATATGCTTTTTGACTGCTCTTATGTTTTCCTGAGTGAGTTGTCTGTTCAGATCATTTGCTTTTGATTGGATTGGTTATTTTTGCAGGCAAGCTTCTCGATTGCCTATATATTCTGTTTATCAGTCCCCATAGTTTGCAAACATCTTCTTGCACTCTCAGAGTTGTCTCCTCACTCTAATTATTGTTTCTTTGCTGTGCAGAAGCTTTTTAACTTAACGTAATCCCACAGTTTATTTTCAGATTACTGCCTGTGCTTATTTTTTTTAAAGAATTATTTTATTTAACTTTATTTATTTATTTCAATTTGACCAGAAAGGGACAGAGTGAGAGAGAGAGAGCAAGCCACCAGCTCCAGGACTCAAACTGCTGTCAGTCATGTGGGAGTCCAGCGCCCTTCACCACCATGCCACCTGCCGGCTCCCTCTCTGCTCTTTCTTACCCTGTGGCTGCAGAGGAGAATTGGGATTAGCTCATCTTTAACAATGTTGTAGGCTTCAGAAGCAGCCATCGGGACCTGGACTTTTTTGTTGTTGGGAGACTCTTCATTACTGAGTCAAACTCATTGCTCGTTATTGGCCTATTCAGGCTTTCCACTTCCTGGTTCAGTCTTCAGAAATTATATGTGTGCAGAAATGTGCCTATTCCATCTAGATTTTCCTGTTTGTGGGCATCTAGTCACATAGCACTCTCTCATGGTCTTTTGTAATTCTGTTATGTCTGTTGTCATGTTGCCACTTTCATCGCCGATTCGAGCTGTCTGGTTCCTGTATCTGTTCTTGATTAATCTACCTACAGGTGTCAGTTTTGTCTGTCTTCTCAAAGAACCAGCTTTTGCTTCTGTTTATTGTCTGTATAGTTCTTTTATTCTCTATTCCATTTATTTCCACACAAATCAGTGTGGAAGTCATTTGGGAGTAGGTTGTCTAGTTTCCATGCGCTTGTATGTTGTCAAGAGTTCTTCCTGCAGTTAGTTTCAAGTTTAATTCTGCTGTGATCAGAGAAGATGCCGATACAGTTTCTATACCTCTGAATTTGGAAAGGCTTGTTTTGTGCCCTGTTATGTGGTCGACCTCTGAAAATGTGCTGTGTCGGGATGAGAAAAACGTGAAAAGTCCTATAGATGGCCATCGAGTCTATTTGATGTATGGGATCACTTAGATCCTGCATCCCTTTGCTTATTTTTCGTGTAGATAAGCAAAGGCACGAGTGTTTGGTGTTGAGATCCCCAGGGATTAGTGTGTAGTCTATCTCTCCCTTTAGATCAAGCAGTCTTGCTTTTACATATTTGGGTGCTCCAGTGTTGGGTGCATAAATCTTGTAAGTGTTATAGCTACTAAAAAGGTATATTCACTTTTTTAGTATTATATAGTGTTCTTCTTTGTCTCTTCTTGCAGTTTTTGTCTAAAAGTTTCTTTTATATGATACCCGTGTCGTGACTACAGCCTTTTTTTTATTTCTCTTTGCGCAGAACATCTTTTTCCAGCCCTCCCCTTTCAGTCTATGTGTATCTTTATCTGTGAGGTGCATTTCTTGCAGTCAGCATGTAGAGGGTTCCTGTTTTTTTCTATCCATTCAGCCGGTCTGTGTATTTTAACTGGAGAATTTAATCCATTAACATTCAATGTTATTGATGTTTCTGGACTTATCCCTGTCATTTCATAAGCCATTTTCTTGGTTAATTCAAGTTCTTTTATTTCTGTTTGTTTCTTTTTGGTTTTCCAGATTCAGTACTCCTTTCAGTACTTTTTGACGAACTGGTCCAGTGTTGGTAAATTCTTTCAGGTTTTGTTTAGCTGAGAATCTTTTTTTCTTGCCATTTGCCAAGTATAGTATATATTTATTTATTATTATTTTTTTTTTTTGGAAAAGTTTTTGCTATAGGGTGCGTGCATTCACCAGAAAGAGAGATAGAAAGTGAGAAATCACCCTTCAGAGGGGATGGCCATGCCGCAGTCCCTTCTCCTCCATTCTCCTCTTGGGATCTTGGGCACGCATGCACACGCGCCTGGCGTGAGTGTAAGCCACCGGATCTGAGATTCAAACCATGGTAGATTACATGGGAGTCTAGCGACATAGCCATTACACCAACTGCTGGTCCCAGGTATAGTATTCTTAGTTGAAATGTTTTTCAGTGTTTTGAATATGTCCACCTGTGCTTCCCTTGCTTGCATTGTTTCAGACTGGAGATCTGACGTTGTTGTAATAGGACAATTTTTCTAAGTAACTCGATGTTTCCCTCCTGCCATTTTTAGAGTCTTGTCTTTGGATTTTACCAGTCTGGCTATAGTGTGCCAGTGGGACGATCTTCTTGTGTGGCATCTATTTGGCGTCTTCTATATTTTCTATGTCTAGATAGTTGAATGTTTCTACAAATATGTCATGGAATAGATTACATTATCAGGGCCTTATCAGATTCTTCACCTTCTGGAATACCAAATATTGGGATATTTGGGCATTTCATGGTAACTAGTATTTCCTATATGTTGTCTTTTTTTGTTTTGTTTTCTTTTGTTGGTGGTTTTGTCTAAGTCAGAGGCTTTGTCTAGGTCAGAGAGTGTATCTTTTGCTTGGCCTAATCTGCTATTAATACTTTTGAAGGAGGCTTTGATTTCCTGTATCACAGTCTTTACCTCTAGAAGTTCTGTTTTGTTTTTTATCATGTCTATCTCTTTATGGAGTTCCTCCTTCACATCATGGAACGGTTTTCTCATCCCCTGCAGTTAGTTGTCTGTTTTCTCTGGCATCTCATTGAGTTTCATTACAATAAACATTCTGAATTATTTTTCTGACATTTCAGTGATTTCGTCTGTCTTTTTTTATTGTTGGAAATGTGTTCTTGGGTTCCCTTGGAGGGGAAGTATTTACTAGTTTCCTCATGCTTCTTGAGGCTCTGCTGGGATTTGCAGTCGTCTGGTGACGTACTCCCTTCTTGCTAATTCTTTGGAGTAGATTTCTGTAGCTGCGTGCACCTGTGCTTCCCTTCACTCTGAATTAACTATGAGCCAGCTTTCCTCTTCTACCGTGGCAGCGAGGCATCCACGGCGGGAGCTTTCGGTTCAGATTTACTCAGAGAGGCTTCTCTCCTCTTTTGCTGATGCTATGGAAGAGAGCCTCTGAGTGTTCAGATGTTTGGCTCCTATACATGTAGACCTATGGGGTCGCTATGCGGCCGGGGATTGACCTTCTTACCATCTGGCTGCCGGAATGGGGGCCGGGGGTAGTCTCAAGTGCCAAAACGGGCCGTCTTCCCAAACCCTAGACTGGGCATGGGGCTTGGGTGAAGAATTGCCCCTGGTCAGGCCTGCTTTCTCTCTGCTTCTTACCCTGTGTCTGCAGGAAGGAGGAGGGTAGCTGTGCTGGGAATGGAGTCACTGTGCTTTCATCGTAGGGTCTCGTCATGAATATTTAGGAGGGGAAGTCTGTCATTATAGTTAGTTCCTTTGTTTGAATGCTTAGGCTTTTAGCTGCACTAGCGTATTTGGTTAGGTAAGGGAACTGGACCACCCATTCTGCGTGCCCATCGTGGACTTTGAAGGGACGAGCATCTGCAAGGACCGAGTCTGTCCAGATCCGTTATTGTCCCCTGTGGGAAGCAGGATTCTGACTTAGTGTCCCTGGGAATTCCTGTGTGCGTATATGGAGTGGAGAGAGGGAAGATAATAACCTTCTCGAGGCCTTTTTGAACAAAGCTTTGATAATAAAAGTAAATAACCTGGGCCAGCAGGTGGCATGGTGGTTAAGGTGCTGAGCTTTCACATGGTGGACCATGGTTTGAGTCCTGGACCAGATGGCTTGCTTTCTCACTTTCCCTCTCTGTCTCTCTCTGGTCAAATTAAATAATAATAATAAGTTAAATTAAATAAAAATTATTACCAAAAAAAGGAGATAACCTGCCCTCTCCTGGCCCCAGGACATCCAGCTGCAGTCCCTGGTTAACAGTGATTGATGTGTCAGGTATCTCCTTGACTGGCATATTGGGAACATTAGGACTCCCGGCTCACAACCACCTCTGTAACACCCCCTAGGCAGCCCCATTCCTTCCTAGGGTTTGAACCTTGACCTCGGCATCCTGCATTCTTGGGATGGTTTTTCCCTTCCAAATTCTTCTAACCCCATCTGCGTCCTACCCTGAAGCTGGGAGATAACACGTCTGCCCATGGACTCCGCATCCTCCTGCTCGGCCCCACCTTTGCTGTGGCTTAAACAGGAAACACCAGACTAAACTCTGCCCTGCAGTAATAATTTTTTTTTTTTGGAGGGGGGGTATTTTGCTATAGGATGCATGCGCTCGCCAGAAAGACAGAGAAGAACAGGAAATGAGAAATCACCTCCCAGGGGGGATGGCCACACCACAATCCCTTCTCCACTCTCCTCTCGGGATCTTGGGCACATGAGTTTAAGCCACCGGGTCTGGGACTTGAACCACGGTCAACTACATGGGAGTCCAGTGACATAGCCATTACACCAACTACTGGTCCCCCCGTAGTGTATTTTAACCTGAGACTACAGAAAAGGCAAAATTAGGATAAAAATCCACAGGGGGTTCACCATAAATTTTTTTTCCCAATAAACGATCCCCTCCCACCCCTACTGCAAGTACTTTGAGTAAAACCATTGGGCCTGCCTCTGCATAGCCTCAGGGTGCACAGGACACCCAAACCCTCCTCCTTTTAGGACCCGGCCGCTTCAGACATGTGGGATCACCTGGAGGCCCCACCCAGCAGCCAATCATAGCTTGGTTGGAGGGGCAGAGCTGGCCAGTCTGCTTCTAGGCATCTCAAAGGTCAGGTGTCAACCTCAGAGATCCTTGGACTCCAGGTGGAAGTCCCAGCCTCAGATGAGAGTTCAGTGGTCCCTGCAAGCTTTGGGTTGGCAGGTGGTTATCGAGTCCCCAGCTAGGAGGCTGCGGGTTGTCCTACCTGGCTGGGCAAGACAGGGCTGCTCACCCCCTCCCCACCAGCTGCCATGCCCACCCTGACATAGCTGCGACCATCCTCTGTCCCTGTGGGGAAACCAGGAGCAAGTACTCCCAGCTTAGCCCTTCCGAGGACCTGTGAGTCCTGGGCCTACCCTTTCCTGGACACTGGCACTGGGGCCTCTGGCTTCCAGCAGCTCATCAACGTCTGTATTCTAAGTTGGGGGAAGTAACTGGGGTGTTGGTGGTACAAGCCCAAGTGAGGGTGGTGGGTGCCCTCCTCTTCCATTCAAAAAGCAGAGGTTCCTAGGAAACCAGCAGTTAGCATAATGGCTATGTCGCTGGACTCCCACGTAGTCGACCGTGGTTTGCGTCCCGGATCCGGTGACTTAAAACTCACGCTGGGCGCGTGTACGTGCATGCCCAAAATCCCGAGAGGAGAATGGAGGAGAAGGGATTACGGCGTCACCATCCCCCCTGGGGGGTGATTTCTCGCTTTCTGTCTCTATGTCTCTCTCTGTCTGTCTGGCGAGAGCACGCGCCCTATAGCGAAAAAAAGAAAAAAGAAAAAGCAGAGGTTCCTAGATAATACCTCACTTCCTGCTGTTTATTAGCCAAGGAGGGAGTGGAGGTGGCCTCCCAACTGTTGGAGATCCCTTTCCCCTTCTGGGGATCTGGTGTCCTCCTTAGGAAGATTTTACCTGGGTGACTTAGGCACCATTGCTACAAACCCTGGACCAAACATTTCCTGGTTTCCTGGTTGTTTCCTTTAGTTTCTGATCCATCAGGAACCTTGACGCCCTTCTCATAACCTGAACTGTCGTTGCACACCCTGTTTGAGCTCCGGGAGCTGTTGAGACGGTGCTATTCATCGCGGTGACTCAGTCATGTACCTCCTCTTGGCCTGCTTTTCCTCACCCACGTGCTTGGGAGAATAATTGAAACACCGTGATTTGGCCATGCTGTCTTTAGTTCCTCAGGGGAGAGTAACATGGCTTTTTAGAAAGATTGTTCTAATCAGATAGTCATGTGTTTTTCTATTCTAGGCTCCTTAAACATGAGGAGACATCCCGGCCATCCTTCACAAGAGGATAGCCTCGACTCTTCACTCGACCCCCATTTTGATGAGCAATGGGACCAGTGGAAGGCAAAACATGGGAAAACATGATCCAGTGGGGAACATCTGAAACTCTCAGATGGGAGACCCTAGAGCAACATTCCTTGCTGTTGGGAGTTTAGGGCCAGAGAGAAGCTTCTAGAGGCCAGCTCTTACCAAGGCGATGATGTAGTAGCACCCATGATGAACACAAGATGGGCAGAAATCCCCATTGTGTCTGAGCTCTCGGAAGTACAAAGCCATCTCGGCCATGGTGTCTCTTCCATCACTGAGAAGTCTCTTGGTGAGCATGGCTTGTATTCTACATAGCAGCAGGGACCACCGGTTGGATGTTTGCCTCCAGGGTGAAGAAGGATGGAGGAGATCTGTGTGGGAGAAGAATATGAAAACGATTGAACAGCACAAGCTGGAATACGTCCAAGGGAAACAAGGCTTCTCAATGAAGATGAACGCCTTTGGTGACTTGGTGAGTGTGGCCTGGAATGCTCAGCCCTGTGCTTCCTCCCCTCAGTTCCTCTCCAAAATAATCTCGTGCTTTTTTAACCTTTTACTGACTTTTCCTTGAAGACCACTGAAGAATCCAAGCAGACGTCCAGTGGCCTTCAAAACCAGGTGTGGAAGGAGTGGAAAGTGCCGCCTATGATGAAGACCCCTTAGAGGGAGCACAGCCCTGGGGACACCTTGGTTCCAGGCTTCTGGTTCCCAAACTATGAGGAAATGAAATTCCATTGCTTAAAGCCCGTGAGTTTGTGGTCATTTCTAAGGCTGCCCCGGAAGACCAACACCCCGGCACACAGCGAGCCTCCTGCTCTCCTCGGCAGCACAGACAGCACATCTGGAGCCCCAGGGTAAGGACCAGATAGGACCGAGTCAGACCTGCTGCCCGTGCGGGAGAAAGAAGAAAGTGGCCTCGCAGCTCAGGGCGGCTCACAGGCCTTCCTCAGGGCCTCCGGGACCTGGTTTCTGCTGGGAAGCGTTAACCTCGTTGCTTACTCAGGCGACCTCTAAGCTCAACAAAACGGTGCAGTTCACACAGGAAATAAGCATTTGAAGAAGTCTGATGTGGCTCCATAGAAGTGTCACTGGTAGCAGTGGGACACAAGAAGGTTCAGATGTCCTACCCGTCCTCATGTATCCATTCTCATCTCAGTCAAGCACTGGCCATGTCCATATCGGTGACCCAGAAGACCCCACAGAAAGGCATTCTCAAGCATTAACGTGGAGAAGCACACCAAAAAGACACTTTGCGGCCAGCAGGTGGCGTGGAGATTAGAGCGGCTGGTTCCCACATGGCCAAATGCTCAGTTTGAGTCCTAGACCCAGCACTCAAAGGTAGCTTACCAGCACCCCACTAGGTCGGGGTCTCTGAAAGTCCCACAATTACGCCGTGGCTAGTGGGTGCCACATTATTATATAAAGGAGGTCACCCCTCTGTTCCACCCCGTGCTCACTCCCACCACCACCAACAAAAAAAAGCCCATCAGCCCCTCAGACCGACCTGAAACTGTGTCCCTGCTTAGCCAATCCCAGTTCTCCTCCTAGAGAAAGGAGGGGCCTTTGTTATGACAGACAGAGAGGGTGCTGCATTTAGATTTTGCATCAGCATCATTTTTACTACTTCCGTAGCTGCAGGCTCCATTCTTACCTGATTCAAAATAATGGTTTAAATGAGTTTGAGGAGATTGGGTATTTTTATTTTGTTTGATTGTTCTAATCAGATTTTCTATAACCTGGTATTAAAAGTCGTTTGCTGTGGGGACCAGCAGATGGTGTGGTGGTTAAGGTGCTGGACACTCCCACATGGCTGACCAGGGTTCAAGTCCTCAATCTGGTGGCTTGCTTTCTCACTTTCTCTCTCACTCTCACCCTCTGTCTCTCTCTGGTCAAATTAAGAAAGAAATGAATGAATAAATAAAATAAATAATTTTTTTTTAAAGTAGTTTGCTGAGAGCCAGCAGGTGATATAGTGGTTAAGGCCTGGACTTCCACATGGCCAATCCGTGGTTAAGTCCCAGACCTGGAGGCTTGAAACTCATGCCAGGCATGTGTGCATGCGTGCCCAAAGTCCTGCGAACAGAATGAAGGAGGGATTGCAGCATGGCCATTGCACATAGAAGTTCTCTGCAGACCAGTCCTCTCTCTCACCCATTTGTCCAGTCATTACTCTCAGGCTCTGAAGAGCTGGTGACCACATTTGGCACTGGAAGAGGTAAATTATCTCTGCTACAGAGAGGCAGTTACCTAGTCTTCCGTGGTGAACAGATGACCACCACAAATGACGAATAATATAAAAAGGAAGAGACACTTAACAGACCCAGGAGTGTGAAGTTCTCTATTAAAAATTATGTATATGGTAATATCTTTGGTTTAATTGTCTAAATAAAAAAATAAAATGGAAAAAAAAAAAGAATAGTGTATCACAGGCCAGCCAGGAGCAGTGTGGTTAAGGTGACTGGATCCCACATGGCCAATTGCATGCTCAAGTCCTGGAAATTGGTGGCTTGAAAACCACACTAGGTGCATGTATCTGTGTGCCCAAAATCCCCAAAGGAGGGAGACGTGGAGGAGAAGGAATTATGGTGTGACCATGCCCGATGGGGTACTCTCTCACCCCATACCTATCTACTTCTAGTAAAAGCACACACCCTCCAGCAAATTAAAAAGAAGGAAAAAACGATAGTATATTCCTTTTCTCATACGCACTCACACACACCCACGCACTCAAGCCCTTCCTCCGAAGTGGCTGTATTGTTTACCAGTTAGTGTTTGAAGAGTGATGTGAAAATGGATCTCAGGGCTTATTTGCTTATTATGGGGCTGCTTAAGAACTTTCCAGATCTGAGGACCAGCAGTTAATGTAATGGCTATGTTGCTGAATTTCCACGTAGTTGACCGCGGTTCAAGCCCCCGACCCAGTAGCTTAAACTCACACTGGGTGCGTGTGTGTGCGTGCCCAAGATCTTGAGAGGGTAGTGGAGGGGAAGGGATTGCGGTGTGACCATCCCCTCTGGGGGGTGATTTCTTGCTTTCTATCTCTCTGTCTCTTTCTGGCGAGTGCACGCGCCCTGTAGCAAAAACCTTTATAACAATTAAAAAGTTAAAAAAAAAAAAAAAAAGAACTTTCCAGAGCTGAACAGTCTTTGCAGTGTTGTGGGCAGCTCAAGACCGGCTTCACCAAAATCCTCACCAGAGGAGAAAGCCTGTGCTATATCCAGGCAAGGCAAGGGGGGCACCAACTTGCAGCTTCCAGGATCACACTCGCAAATCCAGAAACGAGCAATGTGTGTGGTACTGTCACCACAGTGACGCTTCCCCACAAGGTTTCCCTTGGCGCCACTTCAGTCTCCTCAGAGCAAGGACCAGGGGACCCCGGCGACTGCATGTCCATCGTGTCAGGGCCTGCTCAGGACTCACCATCAGCTCCCCCTCAAGGAGAACTTCCAGCATGACAGACAGCCTGTGCTCCTAGAGCCCCTGCTCTGCCTACGCCGAGCTTCCCTCAGTCACTGCCACCCCACCTAGAACGTTCTCCCCAGAGGTGGGAGCAGCAGGGCCTCCAGGCACCCCGATCCTGTGAGCCATCCGCCCCTTGCCTCGGGTCCTCTTTGGCACCCACTGCCGTGCAGCGCCCTGTTGATGGTCCTCATTTCTGAGATTCTTGCAGCGCACGAGGCCGGGGCGGTGTCTACGCCAGTCTCTGTGCCCGAACATGGAGCGTTTTAGGAAACATGGACACTGAGGTTTTAAGCACATTCGCTCCCCAGGAGGCTCATCCTCCTTATGCAGGACTCAGGTCTGCCCACCCTGCCTCCAACCAGGGTGCTAGGACCTGGTAAACCACCCTGTTATTCTGGTTTTGTGGGGCCCAGCCTAGATCCACGTTCTGGGCTCTCGAAGAGGGCCCTGGGGGTTCTGAAGCTCAGCCTGGCACTGGGATCCCCTGCACCCATGGCAAGTCCTGGGGAGATTCCCGATGACAGAGAGTGGATGCTAACGTAAAGGGAACCTGCCCTAACGCATCATCGCGTAGTCTCTCCCGAACTCACGGCCACGGAGAAGGAAGAGGTCCTGGCGTGTGGCTTTGGAATTCCACGCGCCTGCACCTTCTGGTGGAAACCCACCCACGGCAAGCTACTATCCCACCTCTTAGCCTGCTCTTCTCAGAGACAGAGAGCCCTAAGGATGGCTCAAGCAAAACTTCTGAAGTCTCATCTTCCTGCCTTGGCAGAAGTCCCAAGTGTTTCCCTAC
>NW_006159436.1:565452-580535 GCF_000334495.1 Tupaia belangeri chinensis | reverse complement strand
ATTCAGAGCATTTAGAGTGGAACAGACTCAAGCATTAATGAATTCAGCCAAGATCGGATTGTTCTTCCATACTATTACTAGAGCAAACATATCATAGAGAAAGTTGAAGGGATTACAGAAGCGCTGCATGTTGTGCTCTGGAAGCAGGAGAATATCAGAATAACACAGAGGACCACTAGACACCCCTAATCCTCTCATTCTGCAGGCTCACTCAGAAACAAAAGGGTGCAGGTGGGGGAGGGACTCTCCACGTTCAGCATGACACGCACGCACTTTGGATAAACACCAGGTATGTCAATATTGAGAGTACCGAGGACGGCAAACCAGCTTGCTTCTGGCTTGTTCATTACTCTAGGTTGAGCTGAAGACAATGAAAGGAACAAACTGGGGCCGGCAGGTGGCATGGTGGTTGAGGGCACTGGACTCCCACATGGCCGACTATGGTTTGAGTCCCAGACCTGGCAGCTTTTTCTCTCTCTCTCTCCCTTCTCTGATCAAATTAAAATAAGTAAATAAATAAAGATAAATAAATAATTCTTTTTAAAAAAGAAGCAAACAGGTTAGGTACAAAATTATTGAGGACAACAAAGTAGAAAGTGGGGATGAGGAGGGACAGCATGGGGACGCTGCCCCCTGCAGAGGGTCACTGGGCCCTCCCCGACCCCTCCCTCCAAATTCTCTGTAGAATTTCCTCCCCACTTCCCTTCTCCCAAGCTGTGTCTTTTTCTACCTTGTTTGGAAATTTGATCGGGTCCTTTTATCTGGAGAAAAACAGGATCCCAGCCTAAGCAGGGGGCAGTAGGGGAGGCAGGGCTGAGGATGAAGGAGGCCACAGTGTGGGGGTGCTCTTTGTCCAGATCCTGCCTAGCCCCTGCTCAGGGACCAGCCTTCTCTGTGCCTCAGCTCCTACAGGGGAGGTGGGGTTTGGTGAGTGGCTCCCTGCTGGGCCAGGCAAGGGCTCCCCAAATCCAGGGCCACTCCTCCTCTCACTCCCCCTAGTTTGATGGTGAGCCCCTTAGAAAGAATACAGAATTCTGTCCCATATGAAGGGGGTGTTCTACGTGGGGGTGTCAGAAGCCTGGTAGGAAGTCTGAAGACTCACTGATCAGCCCCGCCACCATCTGGGGACAGGGTGAACCTTTGGCTTTTCTTGACAAAATACCTGATTTCCTGTGCAAGAAGAGAGACAGCTTTTAAGAGCTAAAAGACAAAGAGCCGGCACCCCCTCACTCCCTCACCCACCGCCATCCCTCACCACCAAGTGTTGAGAACTGTGGTCTTGCAGGCTGTCCCACAGTGAAAGCTTTCGTGGTGTTTTTCAGTTTTGAGGGGATCCACCGTTCTATTACAATATCACACAGTATAAATTGAATACCGGGTCCCTCCATAAACATCACTGCTGCTAGCATTTCCCTTTGACCAGTCAGGCAGCTTACACAAATAAAATTGAGTTTTGAGTTTTCTCACTTAATCTTTTTTTTTTTTATTTTAGTTTTTGCTATCAGGCACACGTACTTGCCAAAGAGAGACAGAGAAAGAGGGAGAGAGAGAACAAAAGTGAGAAATGAATGGCCACACCAATCCCTTCTCTATTCTTCTTGGGATTTGGGGCATGCACGCACACGCACCTAGCCTGTTTCTCAAGCTGCAGGGTCTGAGACTTGAACCACACAATCCCTCTACACCACCTGCTGGCCCTCTCATTTCATCTTGAAAAGTGTCCAAATGCTCAGCGCATGACCACGCCATGAGGATGGCCACACCACAATCCCTTCTCCTCCATTCTCCTCTCAGGATCTTGGGCACGCACGCACACACACCTGGCGTGAGTTTACGCTGCCGGGTCCGGGACTCGAACCGCGGTCAGCTACATGGGAGTCCAGTGACATAGCCATTACGCTAACTGCTGGTCCCTCGTGTAGGTATCTTTATCAGGCTGAGGCCATTCTCTTCTATTCCTAGATGGTTAATAGTCTTTTTGTTGCATTTTATCAATGCTTTTCCTACAGCTGTTGAGATGGTCGCATTGTTTTCTTCTTTATTCTTCCAGATGGTAATTTGCACTGATTTTCAGCATAGTACATCAATAGCGCATTCTCGTGTTAAAGCCCACTTCAGTTTCATTTGTTGCTGAATTAATTTCATTCAGGGTGTTGACATGCGTGACCATGTGATCATACGTGAGACTGCCTGTCGTTTTCCGTCGTCATCATGCCCTCATCTGTCTGACATCGAGGTTACCCGCTCTTACAAAGCAGCGTCTCCTATTTCCTGGTCTCTCAAAGAGTCTTCTGTAAACTGAGGCTTTTTCTCTTTCTTAAATTTTGTGGGAATTAATCAAAGAAGCCATTGGGGACTGTAGCTTTCATGTGGAAAATTTTAAATGATATACTCAGTGTTTTTAATAGATACAGAACTATTCTGACCTATAATAAGCCAGTTCTCCTAGACCCCATTCCTTTTGATTTGTGAGAGTTCATTAAGTTTCTGGGCAGTAGATTTTTTTCAAATATGTATATTAAGATGTCTCCTATGGAACCAGCAGTTAGCGTAATGGCTATGTCTCTGAACTCCCATGTAGTTGACCATGGTTCGAGTCCCAGACCTGGTGACTTAAACTCATGCCGGGTGCATGTACATGCATGACCAGGATCCTGAGAGGAGAATGGAGGAGAAGGGATTGTGGCGTGGCCATCCCCCCTGGGGGTGATTTCTCATTTCTGTCTCCCTGTCTCTATCTTTCTGGTGAGCACACGCGCCCTATAGCAAAAACCTCTCGCAAAAAAATTAAAAAAAAAAAAAAAAAGATGTCTCCTAAAATGTGTGGCTTCCTTTATTGTTTACAATAGTGGATTTCTGGGTGGCAGGTTGTCCTGGGGGAGCTCTAGATCTGAGAGGGCTTGCCCATGTTACCGATTGCAAGGACCCACCTGGAGGTCCAGCAGAGGAGACACAAGTTTACTTACTCAGGACAGGACGCCCCAAGGACAGCCGGGCAGAGTGGCCCCTGCCCTCACTGAGCACAGGCTCGGGGATGGGGGGGTGTGCTAAGACCAAAGCATTCGTAAATCAATTACAGATCAAGGCATGTTCAGCGTTTAGTCCCCTAACTTGCGATGTTCATGTGGGACGGTGCTCATACCTTTAGAACGGCCCCGGCTAGGGCCAGTTCCATGAGCTGAAGGTCATGGTCACAAGGTGCTCACGCAGTCCACCGGACCAGCAGCAGGGCCTCCGGGAGGCAGGGTGAGGAGGGAACGGGAGGGGAGCTCAATGGATGGGGCCTACCCTCTCAGAGTTTCGCTCTTTCTTTTTTTCTAATGAGGGGGAATGTGAGAGAGGGGTAGGTATTTTTTTTTTTTTAAGGATATTGTATATACTTATTTATTTTTATTTAGTTTTTTTCTTTTCTTTCTTTTTTTTTTTTCATTTGCCGTAGGGCACATGTTCTTACCACAGACAGACAGAGAGAGAAAGGGCAAGTAAGAACGCAAGCCTCCAGGTCTGGGGCTCAAGTCGCAGTCAGCCATGTGGGGGTGCACCCCCTTTACCACCACGCCACCTGCTAGCCCTGAAGAGTAGGTCTTTTTGGCAGGATCTTGCCAAGTCACAATGTTCGTGCCCCAGCCTCCCAGTGCCACCATGCCCTGCCTATTCCGTTGTAAACCGAACCCAGTCTTCCCTGTGGCCTCAACCATAGCACTAGTGGCCTCCCCCTATGTCACTCGGCCCACTGGTCCTCATTTTAACATGCCCTACTTCCCTTTTTTTTCTGTTGTGAGAAAGAGTAAAGGGACCATCTTCTGGAAGGAGGCCTGGCACGCTAGCTGGGCCCATGGTCCTCCTGTCAGACATAGCCCACCTCACAGAACAGCGGCCTCCGCCCCGGTGACTCTGAGACCGTGATAGCGAGGGCGAGGCGAGGCGAGGCCACTCGGTACCTGTGTCCAAGCCCTGACAACGCAGGTGACTGCCACGCCCAGCACCAAGCAGCCCCGCTTTGGCCACGTTGCCAGTTCCAAGTTTGTCCTCACTCTGGTCGGCCCTCCCTGTGGGCAAGAGACACTGAGAGGCCCAGGCACAGAATCCCCCGTATTCCAACAGCACCCAGTCTAGAGCCAGCCCGGGCTTCTTAGAGCCCACCCCACCACCAGCTAAAGCCCAGTCCCCTCATGGGTTCTCGCTCCCTGACTGCAAAGCCTCATGGTCCCCCAGGTGTGTGACTGCCCCCTTAGCAAAAAGAAGTAAGCCAGCCCCACTTAGCTGCAGTTGGGGTCCTGGTGACCTGTGCTGGAGGACATCGGCATGAACCAGCCTGGGTGCTCAGAGATCTGTCTGAGTCGGGGTCCTGCGGGAGTGCTGACGGAATTGTGACGACCCCCCGGCTGGCACAGATCCAAGGCCATTCTGAGGACTCGCTTTCTTTCCTTTCCTTTCTCTTTCTTTCTTTTTTTTTCTTTTCCTTTTTAGGGATTTCTGCTATAGGGCACATGAGCTTGCCAGAGATACAGTGAAAGCAAGAAATTACCCCCCAGGAGGGATGGCCACACTGCAATCCCTTCCATTCCATTTTCCTCTCGGGATTTTGGGCACGCATGCACACGGCATGAGTTTCGAGTTGCCAGGTCTGGGATTCAAACCGCGATCAGCCACATGGGAGTCCAGCACCTTAGCCAGTACACCACCTGCTGGCCCTGGGATCCTCAGTTTCAAAAGTGGGACTGTCACGGTGTAAACTGGAATGAATTGTCAGCCTAGCCATCCCCTTCCTTCCCACACTTCCTGCCCAGCTTGGAGACTTGGATCCTCTGCTTCATAGGGTCAGGCTCCCAGAGTCAGAGCTGGCAGCCGGCATCTGCCCAAGGAGGGAAATCACACAAGGGGTCTCAGAAAGGGTTTTGTTTTTAAGTTTTTGCCCTAGGGTACATGCATTCACTGGAGAGAGACAGAGAGAGAGGAAGTGAGAAATCACTCCCCAAGGGGGATGGCCACACCACAATCTCCTCCTCTCCATTCTCCTCGTGGGATTTTGGGGATGCAGGCACATGCCCCCGGCATGATTTTTAAGGCATAAGGTCCAGCACTTGAGCCACAGTCAGTCATGTGGGAGTTCAGCACCCTAACTACTACACTGTCTACTGGCCCTCCCACCCCCCAAAAGGTTTTAAACCTCTATTTGCACTCAGTCTTTTTTTTTGGGTGGGGGGGTTGTATTTGTTTTTTTGAGAGATATTTTTGTTATAGAGTGCATGCACTCACTGGAGAGACAGAGAGACAGAAAGTGAGAAATCACCCCCCCAGGGAGGATGGCCATGCTGCAATCCCTTCTCCTCTACTCTCCTCTCAAGATTTCTGGGCACGCACACACACATATGCACCCAATGTGAGTTTCAAGTTGCCAGATCCAGGACTCGAACCACCGTCGACTATATGGGAGTCCAGTGACATAACCATTACACCATCAGCTGGTCCCTTGCACTCCATTTTAAGTGTGCATGTTAAATATCTGTTGGTTGCAATAAAGATGGACTGAGGTGGGCTTTCTTTGTTTCTAGGTAAAGTTAAGTTTTTCGGGAAGTGATAAGTGAGACTGAAACCTGCAAACATCTCAAGGAACTGAGGGCCAAATGGCTGAATGTTCTCTCCCGCAGCAGGTGCGACGCTCAGCACAGGGCACACAAGAGCACATCGCCCAGCGCCCCACAGGACGGGCCTCGTGTCCTCCCTTGTGGGTGTGGTCCTAAGTGAGCACAGTAGTGCCCAAGGGCAGCACAGGTGAGACCCCTAAAGATGGTTCAGGAGAGCCAGGAGGTGGCATATGATTGAGGCAATGGACTCCCCCATGGTCAACCTGTCAGCTTGTTTTCTCACTTCATCTGTGTCTGTCTCTCCCTGGTGAGCATACATGCCCTATAGAAAATTTAAATAAATAAATAACAATAATATTAAATTAATTTTTTTAAAAGGGGGAGGGAGTGCAAGCCAGTGGTGAGTGGTTACGGCAGCTCGCTTTCTTTCCTTTCCTTTCTCTTTCTTTCTTTTTTTTTCTTTTCCTTTTTAGGGATTTCTGCTATAGGGCACATGAGCTTGCCAGAGATACAGTGAAAGCAAGAAATTACCCCCCAGGAGGGATGGCCACACTGCAATCCCTTCCATTCCATTTTCCTCTCGGGATTTTGGGCACGCATGCACACGGCATGAGTTTCGAGTTGCCAGGTCTGGGATTCAAACCGCGATCAGCCACATGGGAGTCCAGCACCTTAGCCAGTACACCACCTGCTGGCCCTGGGATCCTCAGTTTCAAAAGTGGGACTGTCACGGTGTAAACTGGAATGAATTGTCAGCCTAGCCATCCCCTTCCTTCCCACACTTCCTGCCCAGCTTGGAGACTTGGATCCTCTGCTTCATAGGGTCAGGCTCCCAGAGTCAGAGCTGGCAGCCGGCATCTGCCCAAGGAGGGAAATCACACAAGGGGTCTCAGAAAGGGTTTTGTTTTTAAGTTTTTGCCCTAGGGTACATGCATTCACTGGAGAGAGACAGAGAGAGAGGAAGTGAGAAATCACTCCCCAAGGGGGATGGCCACACCACAATCTCCTCCTCTCCATTCTCCTCGTGGGATTTTGGGGATGCAGGCACATGCCCCCGGCATGATTTTTAAGGCATAAGGTCCAGCACTTGAGCCACAGTCAGTCATGTGGGAGTTCAGCACCCTAACTACTACACTGTCTACTGGCCCTCCCACCCCCCAAAAGGTTTTAAACCTCTATTTGCACTCAGTCTTTTTTTTTGGGTGGGGGGGTTGTATTTGTTTTTTTGAGAGATATTTTTGTTATAGAGTGCATGCACTCACTGGAGAGACAGAGAGACAGAAAGTGAGAAATCACCCCCCCAGGGAGGATGGCCATGCTGCAATCCCTTCTCCTCTACTCTCCTCTCAAGATTTCTGGGCACGCACACACACATATGCACCCAATGTGAGTTTCAAGTTGCCAGATCCAGGACTCGAACCACCGTCGACTATATGGGAGTCCAGTGACATAACCATTACACCATCAGCTGGTCCCTTGCACTCCATTTTAAGTGTGCATGTTAAATATCTGTTGGTTGCAATAAAGATGGACTGAGGTGGGCTTTCTTTGTTTCTAGGTAAAGTTAAGTTTTTCGGGAAGTGATAAGTGAGACTGAAACCTGCAAACATCTCAAGGAACTGAGGGCCAAATGGCTGAATGTTCTCTCCCGCAGCAGGTGCGACGCTCAGCACAGGGCACACAAGAGCACATCGCCCAGCGCCCCACAGGACGGGCCTCGTGTCCTCCCTTGTGGGCGTGCGCCTAAGTGAGCACGGTGAGACCCCTAAAGATGGTTCAGGAGAGCCAGGAGGTGGCATATGATTGAGGCAATGGACTCCCCCATGGTCAACCTGTCAGCTTGTTTTCTCACTTCATCTGTGTCTGTCTCTCCCTGGTGAGCATACATGCCCTATAGAAAATTTAAATAAATAAATAACAATAATATTAAATTAATTTTTTTAAAAGGGGGAGGGAGTGCAAGCCAGTGGTGAGTGGTTACGGCAGGGGGGTACCCCACCACCCCTGAATGTGCGATTCAAGTCCGGAATCCTGCTGCTTGAAAAACACTCCAGGTTGGGACCAGCAGCTGGCGTAATGCCTATGTCACTGGACTCCCACGTAGTCGACTGCATCTCGAGTCCGAGACCCGGCAGCATGGCCATCCCCCCTGGGGGGTGATTTCTCGCTTTCTATCTCTCTGTCTCTCTCTGTCTTTCTGGTGAGTGCACGCGCCCTATAACAAAAACCTCTCCAAACAAACAAACTCCAGGTGCATGTGTGCATGTGCCCAAGATCCTGAAAGGAGAAATGGAGGAGAGAGGATTGTGGAGTGACCATCCTCATTGGGGGCGGTTTCCCTCTCCCTCTCACACACAAGTGCACACGCCTTCTAGAAAGCAAAATTTAAAAATTGTTAGAGAAAAGGAGATGGATTTGTCTTTCTGATCCTCACGAAGGTATCACTGTCCGGGTAAGGCTGAGTCATGATCGTTTCCAAGAAAAAGTTGTTTTGGAAACATGGATTAGGAATCATGAGTTTTAATACTTAATAACTCAAGTTGTGTAACTAGAAAAATCAGTTAAATTATGTAAAGATGACACCGGCCCCATTTTCCAATGCTTCTGAAGGCCCTGGTATTGAGGGAGCGCTGGGGCCTCCTTCCTGAGGGTAGGAGCCTCCTCTGTCCCGGGACTCCTGGGCGTGGGCTTCCTCCAAGCTCCGGGCTGGGGTGGGACAGTTCTGAGTACAGCACCCCCTCCAGGCCCTGCCCATTGCAGCTCAGCGTGATCTCGCATTGTCCAGTGTTCCCACACCCTGTACAAGCCCATGTCCGCATCTCCCTGTTACTCTCCTTCCCCGGGCCTTACTGTAGCCTAGTCACGCCCCCACCCCCCCACCCCCCTATCCTGCTGCATCCTGGTGTTTTCGGCCCAGGGACCTAGATGAGGCTGTTGACCCTGGAAACGCATCCTGGGTGTGTGAGGGCAGGGACGGGGACCCTCACCTTTACTCACACACGGCAGAGCGCCCCTGCTGGCAGGGGAGGGCCCTGTCCTGGTACCTTCTGCATTGGTTCCAAATATCTATTCCTCAGGAGCATTCGACCTCACCTTTTGGTAAAATGCCCAGAGGAAATGGCTTTGGCTCAACGCCGTGGGTCGTTTCACTCCAGATTTCCTGAGATTATGAGGATTAGCCAGGGGAGCAGAGAAAGAATGAAGAGAAAAGGCCTCTAGGATTTCCCTTAACCCTGAAGTGGTTTCTGATAACCTTTCATCTTTTGAAAGAAAACAATTTTTATTGTTTTGTTTAGTTTTGGGGGATTTTTTTGTTTGTTTTAGGAGGCTTCCAGTTACCGCTGAAAGTAACTGTATCGCTCTATTTACCTGGTTATATAACAAGTTTTTTCCAACTATGCATACAAAAAAAAAAAAACAACGTAGGAATTTGAAAAGATCCCCGTTTTTGACCAATGCAGGTGGGGGTCATTTTGAGTATTTGGACCCGTTTTCCTACGTTTTGCAAAATGGTACCCCATGGGTATTATAGATAAATCCAGCTAGTTTCTTTAGTTGGGGAGCAGTCTTTTTGGGAAGCGTAATTTCCCATAACTGAGCAGCAGTTTCAACAACTGGGAAGCCAGTCCTGTTGGACTGTGTTGTTCTGCATGCGTCTCTCCACAAGGTGTCGCCCTTGAGTCACGAATCACCCTCTTGAGTCTACACTAGACAAAGCGCCCGAGCTGTTTGCGTGACCAGGTCTTACACGCTTTTCCGAGTGGCCTGGAAGTCCCTGCAATTGCTCGTCTGGTGGGGAGCCTCACTGAGATGCCTCGTGCCGCAGACTGGAATCCTCGATGCATCAGCAAGGCTCTGCTCACCTGCTTGGGGTCAGAGGAGCAAACGACCCTGAATTTTCGTGGTCTGGAATTTCGCCCTCAGACACTCAGGAACTAACAGGCTTTGGTCACACATGAACAGGCCAATCCAAACCCCATGACGAGAAACAGCCGGGCCTGTGACATGCTGTGACCTCAGCTGAGATGAAGTGGCAATCCCGGAGCTTAACCTGCAGTAGCCGCTCTGACCGTGCGCGGGAGCCGGAGCTGACCCGCTGTAAAGTGACGTCAGCGAAGGCAGATTTCTCCCGGGGTCCCAGGAAAGGGGCTGCAAACACAGCCCAGACGCAATCCGGACCCTAAGTGGAAGTGAGGCGGCCTGCGTTCAGGAGGACTCACCCATCACACAGCGAGGTCTCGGAGCCAGAGGAAAGGGCTTGCCGGCTGCTACCGAGCGCCTGGTCCGCGCCAGGACTGCTGGGGAGGCCGCCCTGAGCCTCAGGAAACACCAGAAGGGCTGACCGATAAACGCCAGCTCGGGAAGTAACGCAGAGGGTCAGGGCCCCGAGGAAGGTGCCCGGGTCACTGCATTCAAGGCTCCCCGAGTATGTGCATGGTCTAACAGACTTCGGGCCATTCGTACAGGCAAAAGGCATGAGTGGTAAGAGGAAGTCCATAATCACTGTCCAAACTGCACCCTGGGCGAAAAGCTACAGCAGCGACCCCTAAATTCCACGAGGAGTAGGATGACCTCGCGCCCAGGGTCGCTTTGCTCAGTCTGAAGGAACGTTTGGAGACAACGAGTCTGACACAGGCTGTAACTACTGAGAGAGAAACGTGAAGGTTGTAACCAGGACATGACTACCGGACGTTAAAGGGAGAGTGTATTTGTTCATAAAAGGAAACATCATGGGGGCCAGCAGGTGGCAAAGTGGCTAAGGGGCCGGACTCCCATGTGGTCCACCACAGTTTGAGCCCCAGACCCTGTGGCTTGTAACTCAAACCGGGCGTGTGTATGTGCATGCCCAAAATCCTGAGAGGAGAACGGAAGAGCCCTCGAGGAAGAACAGAGGAGAAGGGGTGGCCTAGCCATCACCTCTGGGGAGGTGATTTCTCACTGTCTCTCTCTCTCTCTGTCTCTCTAGTGAGTGTACATGCCCAATAGCAAAAATCTCTCTTAAAAACAAATCATGGTAATGCCATAATAGTGGCATCTTGAACTATTGGCTTATCAGAGAAGTCATGACGTATTTTTCTACATAAAAATGCTTCCTGATTTTTCTGAGAAACCAATATTTCAGTTGCCTTATCTCAGGGCTCCAGTGCCAAAGGGGTATGGAGTGAACATTCCAAGGCCATCTAACGTCCCCCTGCCAGAGAGAGACAGAGAGGGAAAGTGGGAAGTTACACCCCAGGAGGCATGGCCTCACTGCAACCCCTTCTCCTCCATTCTCCTTTCAGGATTTGGGGTGCACACACCTACCCTGTATGGTTTTCAAGCCGCCATGCTGTGACTTGAAGCGCAGTTGGCCCTGTCAGAGTCTAGTGCCCTAACCACCACTCCATCTGCTGGCCCTGGTCATCTAACTTCTGTGTGCCTGAGGTGAGTTTCCTGAATGGCCTCTTGGCCCCCGTTTGAACAAAAGGCCTCTTTCTTTTTTCTTTTCTTTTCTTTTCTTTTTTTTTTTTTTGGAGAGTTTTTTTGTTTGTTTGTTTGTTTGTTTGTTTTGAGAGGTTTTTTTGCTATAGGGCATGTGCGCTCACCAGATAGACAGAGACAGAAAGCAAGAAATCATCCCCCCATGAGGGATGGCCATGCCTCAATCCCTTCTCCTCTCGGGATCTTGGGCACGCACGCACGCCCGCCCCCACGCCCGGCGTGAGTTTAAGCCACCGGGTCCAGGACCTGAACTGCGGTCGACTACATGGGAGTCCAGCGACATAGCCATTACGCTAACCGCTGGTCCCACAGCATAACTTCTAAGTAAACATCAGTATCTAATAGTGCCAGAGCATGCGTGCACTCTTCCTTGCTTTGTTCCCAGAGATGCGAAAACTAGATGCCAAGCCTGCCCTCCAGTGAAGGGCCAGTGTGTGAGGAAGACTGGCCTAAATCTCAGTTAGAGAAAGACACACAGGAAGACGTTTATACATTTTTTAAAACCAAGTGCACACCAGGGAGGATCTAGCCTCCAGTGTGATCGGGGAGGGAGGAGCCGAGGGTCAGCCGCCTGGTCTCGCCCTCCCCTGGGCTGTCATCCCCGACACCCAAGACACAGAGACTTCGGGAGTCAGGACATGCAGTCACGCCGGATGTTCCCCTTCCCGCTCCCTGGGACACAGAGACATTTACATGAAGCCTGGCTCAACACGTTACCACTCATACATGTGAATTCTCCTTCTGAGTTGAGACACAGAGCAGAGACAGATGGAAAAGAACAGAGTATGGGGCCAGCAGGTGGCACAGTGGTTAAGGCGCTGGACACTCCCACATGGGCAACCACAGTTCGACTCCCAGACCTGGTGGCTTGCTTTCTCACTTTCTCTCTCTCTCTCTCTCTCTCTGGTCAAATTAAAAATAATAAGAATAAAAATGAATGGATAAATTAATTTTAAAAAAAGAACAGAGTATTTTACTTTCCTTAAGTACCTAGTATAGGAAGATAAGGGCCCACTGAGGCCGTGGTAAGGGGAAAGGGAGCGCCTGTGAAGAGCAGGGAGCATCCCATCTGTCCTGAGACTTGAGAGGACTGGTGCGGGGCCCGGGCAGCCAGGCGGCAGTCGGGCAGGGAGGGCCAGGTCCTCACACACAGCTCAGTCCTACCCTCCATGGAAGCACCCACAGTGGAGGGTCGCCACGCCAGTGTCCTTAGACTGGGCTCATCTGCCCCACACCCTTCACCACACACACACGCGCGCACACACACACACACGCACACACACCGAGGTATTGGATGTCTGCGTGTGTAGGAAGGCATCCGTCTAAGTTGCACATGAAGGGATCAGGCCCTTCCTGTCGGACCAATGTCTATTCACAGGGACCATGGGTGTAGGGAGACTTTCTCCTTACTGTTGAGCTCCGTGACAGTAAAGACTGGTTTGGTGACTCCTTTGACACTGTAGGCAAGTGGGAATCCAGCACCTTCACTGCCACACCACTGCCGACCCAAGTGCTCTTTGATCTTTTTTTTTTTTTTTTTTAGTATAGGGCACATATGCTTACTAGAGAAACAGAGAGACAGAAAGCAAAAGATCACCCCCTGGAGAGGATGGCCATTCCACAATCCCTTCTCCATTCTCCTCTCAAAATCTTGGGCATGCACCCACACGCACCCAGAGTGAGTTTTAAGCTGCCAGGTCTGGGGCTTGAACCACAGTCGACTATGTGAGAGTCCAGCGACATAACCATTACACCATCTGTTGGTCCTTCTTTGATCTTCACGTACATAACCTGAGCCTGTGCTCGCAGACCGTTCTCTGCCCAGCCATCAGGGGAGCACCCTGTCCTGCTTATGTAAGGAATAAACTCACGTCTTCCCTGCTGGACCTCCAGGTGCCCTGGGATAGGAAACCACTACAGGCAAGACCCTCAGATTTGGGGCTCCTGCACTTCACCTACCAACACAGGTGCGCCAAGGTCATACATAACAGGGACTGACGAGGTGGCAGAGCAGGTTGGTGGCCTTGTCTGTGGCAGATGCAAAGATCCTGATCTGCCTGAAGACCCTGAAGGGCAATACCAGCCCTTCAAGGTCAAGTCCAGTGACACCATTGAGAACGTCAAAGCTGAAGTCCAAGACAGGGAGGGCATCCCACCTGACCAGCAGCGGCTGACATCTGCGGGCAAAGAGTGGGAAGGTGGACTCACTCTCAGACCACACTATCCAGAAAGTGTTCACCTGGCACTCGGCGCTTCGTCTGTGGGGTGGCATCACTAAGCCCTCCCTCCACCAGCTTGCCCAGAAGTGCAGTTGCCACAAGATGTTCTGCCACAGGTGTTACGCACGCCACCACCCCCTTCCTACCAAGTGCCACGAGAAGTGTGGCCACACCAACAACCTGTGCCCCAAGAAGAAGGTCAGATAAGGCCCCACTGCACAGGGCAGCCTCCTGTCCAAACCCTGTGGCCCTGGGGCCTCCATAAAGTTTGCCTTTCATCGACTGGAACAGAAAATCAATAAATCAATCAATAAATAACAGGAGCTGTCAGAAATCTCAGTTGTAAACCAGGGGTGGCTTCACATCAGCCATTAGGAGCTAGAGGAAAAAACCCTATGACCGTGTCAGCGATTCTTGCCGGAAATAAAGTGCCAACAGCGGAAGCCATCAGCGCTCCTGGAAGGATCAGTCAAAGCCCCCAGAGCGGACCCAGGAGTGGAGGGGGAAATATTTCTTGCTAGAGAGCATAAAGGTTTCTGGCCAGCTAAAACCCTCCCACCAGAGGCCAGCCGGTGGTGTAGTGGTTGAAGTGTTGGACTCCCACATGATCTACTGCAGTTCGGTCCTGGAACCCAGTGGCTTGAAAATCGCTCCAGCTATTGTGTGTGCGTGCCCAAAGTTCCAAGAAGAGAATGGAGGAGAAGGGATTGGGGTGTGGCCATCCCCTCAGGGGGTGATTTCTCACTTTCTGTCTCTCTGGCGAGCGCACATGTCCTGTGGCAAATATCTCTTAAAAATAAATAAATAGGGACCAGCAGTTGGCGTAATGGCTATGTCACTGGACTCCCATGTAGCTGACCGCGGTTGGAGTCCTGGGTCCAGTGGCTTAAACTCACAGCGGCCCTGTGTGCGTGCCCAAGATCCCGAGAGGAGAATAGAGGAGAAGGGATTGCGGCGTGGCCATCCCCTCTGGGGGTGATTTCTCATTTTCTGTCTCTCTGTATCTCTTTGACTTTCTGGCGAGCACACACACCTTATAGCAAAAACCTCTCCAAAAATAAAAAAAGAATAATGAATAAATAAATTGGGGGCCAACAGATGGTGTAGTGGTTACATTACTGGATTCCCACATGGCCAACTGCAGTTCAAGTCCCACATGCAGTAGTTTAACACACGTGGGGCACATGCACACGCGTGCCCAAGATCCCAGGAGGAAAATGGAGAAGGAACTGCAGCATGGCCATCCCCCCTGGGGATTAATTTCTCACTTTCCCTCTCACTGTTTCTGTCTCTCTCTCTGGCCAAGGAGCCTCCCAGCCCACGGGGATCAGTAATTGTCCAGTCTGTCAACGAAGATTTGCCTTTCCTTGCACCTTTAAAATATTCGTCTCATCACCCCTCGTCTTTTCCTTCTGACGTTCCTGACACCAGCGGAGGCGGAGGCGTTCCTCCCTGAGCCCCTGACACCTGTGTCCATACTGCTCTCATTGCTGGGCGTGTGGACAGCTGCCCGCATCCGGCTCGGAAGGCATGTCAGGGGCAGACAGTGCCTTTAATTGGACAACAGAATGGAAAAGGTGGACGGGACTGGGCGATCGTGACCAGTGAGGCTCCCTAAAACTGTAGTGTCAGACACCCGCTCTTCAATAACGCCTCTCCCTAGAAAATGGAGACAGTTCACTAGCAGTATTTTCTGTCCAGCAGGAACTCTGCGTACTTGCTGCTGTGTGTCCCTGCTGTGGACGAGGAACTCAAGCCGCCTCCTGATATCTGGCCACAGGGAACTTGGGGAAGA
>NW_006159436.1:560750-565421 GCF_000334495.1 Tupaia belangeri chinensis | reverse complement strand
GTTGTAAAGTTGTAAGGGCCACAGGGACGTGAAGGGAGAACTGTGTGAGTGACTGGGCCTGACGTCATCTGCATGCCCCAGGGCTGTTCACTGCATTTCAGAGTTAGTGCCTGGGGCCTCATGCAGAGGCCCTGAGAGAACTGCTTTCCTTGCTCTTTTTTTTTTTGGGGGGGGGGAGGTTTTTGCTATAGGGCTTGCGTACGCCAGACAGACAGAGAGAGACAGAGACAGAAAGCGAGAAATCACCACAGGGGTGGGGGGGAATAGTCATGCTGCAATCCCTTCTCCTCCATTCTCCTCTCGGGATCTTGGGCACGCACGCACACACGCCAGACGTGAGTTTACGCCACCTGGTCCGGGACTCGAACTGCAGTTGGCTACATGGGAGTTCAACTACATAGCCATTACGCTAACTGCTGGCCCCTTTCTTGCTCTTAACATTAGAAAAGCTGGGGCCAGTAGATAGCATAGAACTTACGTTGCTGAACTCCCACATGGCTGACTGTAGTTCGAGTCTCAGACTCGGTGGCTTGAAACTCATGCCGCGTGCATGTCATGATCCCGGGAAGAGAATGGAGGAGGGACTGTGGTATGGCCATCCTCCCTAGGTGGTGATTTCTTACTTTTCTTCTCACTGTGTGTGTGTGTGTGTGTGTGTGTGTGTGTGTGTGTGTACGCGCGTGCGTGTGTGTGTGTGACTCTCTGGTGAGTGCATGGGTCACAGGCCCTAAGGCAAAAACCTCTTATCAAAAAAAAATGATCCAAGTCTTGTCCCGCATGCCTTCCTCGCTGGTTTCTGCCCTGTTGTCTAGGGAGCTCCTTAAAGGTTATGGTGGGGTAGTGTGGAACATCGCTCGCAGGGCCAGAGGTGGGAACTGCAGGTGCTTACCAAGATTCGACCTCCCCTGAGAACACCACCCAGGCTGTAAGTTCCCCTCTGAGTAAGCTTCTATCAGATTCTCTGTGGAACTGTCTGCTTTGTGTTTCTCTCTCTCCAAGTACACAGTTGAACACGGTCTTTTCTGTGTGTTCCTTTTGATTTATGAGTCCTTTTTGTTTTCTGAATATTAGGCTTTTCCAGACACATGTATTAAGGTATCTTCTGAAATTCAGTGGCTTCTCTATTCACTTTATTAATAGTGATTTATGGGGATCTCAGGGTGTGTGTGTGTGTGTGTGTGTGTGTGTGTAAATGAGAGGAAGGGAGGTATTTATTGTTATTATTATTTATTTATTTTAATTTGACCAGAGTGAGAGAGAGAGGGCAAGTGAGAAATCAAGCCACCACGTCCGGGACTCGAACCACGGTTGTTCATGTGGAAGTCCAGCGCCCTTAACCACCACGCCACCTGCCAGCCCCCCACCCCCGGAGAGGTAGGCATTTTTGACAGGTTCTTGCCATGTCAAGATGTTCTTTCCCCAGCCTCCCAGTTACTCAGGACCATGGGCACATGCCACAGCATCCCATCCATTCAGGGTGGTCCTGGAACTGACCCCAGGTCTCCCCTGTGGCCTCGGTCACAGCACAGCAGCGTCCTTGTGCATGGTGACTAGGCCCACAGGTTTTTATTTTGACATTCTCTACTTTCCTTTTCTCTGCATTATGTGTGTGGGGGGGAGCATCTCCTGTCCTCTGGAAGGAGGCCTGGCACCCAGCTGGGCCCATGGTCCTCCTGTCAGACATAGCCCACCTCACAGAACAGCGGCCTCAGCCCCCGAGACTCTGAGACTGTGATAGCGAGGGCGAGGCGAGGCCACTCGGTACCTGTGTCCACAGGCAGACGACACCGCTGACTGCCACGCCCAGCACCAAACAGCCCTGCCCTTGGCTGAAATGAGCGGCAGCTGCTGCGTTGCCAGTTCCAGGCTCATCCTCACTCTAGCCAGCTCTCCCTGTAGAGAGACACTGAGACGCCCAAGCACACATACCCCAAGTTCTGACAGCACCTACTCAGAGTCAACCCTGCCCCTTAGACTCTCCCCACCTCCCAACAGCGCCCAGTCCCCACACAGGTTCTTGATGACTCCTAACTGCAACACCGCATGGTCCCTCAGGGGCATGATCTCCCTGTCTACAAAATGCAGTAAGCCAAACTGGCCCTGCAGGAGGGGTCCTGGCAGCCTGTGGTCAGAGGGGATGGACTATGCTGAGTGCCTGGGTGTTTAGTCTGTCAGGATCTTTCAGGAATGCTGCCAGAAGTGTGACAACCCAGGACTAGCAGAGAGCAAAGTGGTAACGTCACTGGGGTGACTCCCACATAGTCAACTGCGGTTTGAGTGCCCAACCAGTGGCTTGAAACTCTCACTGACGCGTGTGCATGCATACCCAAAATCCCAAAAGGAAAATGGAGGAGCAGGGACTGTGGCGTGGCCATCCCTCCTAGGGGGGTGATTTCTCGCTTTCTGTCTCTCTGTCCCTCCTGCAAGTGCATGCCCCTTATAGCAAAAATCTCTCTCTCGAAAAGAAAAAAAGAAAGAAAAAAAATGTTCCCAGTGGGCAGAGTTTAAGGGGATAGATAGATAGATAGATAGATAGATAGATAGACATTTGGAGAGGTTTTGCTATAGGGCGTGTGCATTCCCCAGAAAGACAGAGACAGAGAGACAGAAAGCAACCCCTTATCCACCATTCTCCTCTCAGGATCTTGGGCACACACGCACAAGCGCCCAGCACGAGTTTAAGCCACTGGGTTTGGGACTCGAATCGCAGTCAGCTACATGGGAATTCAGCAACATAGCCATTATGCTAACTGCTGGTCCCAAGGAGGTATATTTTGTAACTCACTTTGAAGATAAGATGTCCTGAGGTTAGATGTTACTGATTTGTATGCAATAGTTAAATGAATTGACTGGCAGGACATTAAAGGAAGAGAATAAACGAGGTTTGGTATTTATTCCTCAGCTCTCTGCCATGAATTAGCTGGTACATTTCTCTCCTTAGGAGCACAGCTCCTGCCAGGGTGGCATTTCTGCAGGTTCTGAAATACTTCCAGCCTCACTACAGGCTTGGTGGTAACCCTGGCTCCCCACTGCCACTACCCACCCACCTGCCTGTGTGCTTAGAGCCTCTTCTTTTTTTTTCTAGAGACATTTTTGCTATTGGGTGCTTGTACTCACCGGAGAGACAGAAAGTGAGAAATCACCAGAGGGGAATGGCCACACCACAATCCCTTCACCTACATTCTCCTCTTGGGATTTTGGGCATGCACGCACACACGTGCATGCACACACGCAGACGAACCCAGCACGAGTTTCGAGCTGCTGGGTCTGGGACTCAAACTGAGGTTGACCACGTGGGAGTGCAGCAATGTAACCATGACGCCACCTGCTGGTCCCATAGAGTCCTTCTACTAGTCCCTCTAGTGTACCATTGCTTCTTCTCTCCACTCCCTGATCATGAACTTACAGAGGTAGGGGATTTTTAAAAATTAAATGTAATTTATTTATTATTATTATTTTTAATACATTTCATCGCTATACATCATTTGGCTTGTAAAGAGAATTGGGGGTAGGGGATTTTATCTCCTTTTTATTTCATTTTATTTATTTATTTATCCCAGTGTCTGCGATGATAGCTATTGCACAAGAGGTTTTCAATGAATATTTGTTTTTTTTTTCTTTTTTGGGGGAGAGGTTTTTGCTACAGGACGCGTGCGCTCGCCAGACAGACAGAAACAGAGAGACAGAAAGCGAGAAATCACCCCCCCCCGGGAGTGTGGGGGGGACCACACCGTAATCCCTTCTCCTCCGTTCTCCTCTCGGGATCTTGAGCACACACGCACAAGCGCACGGCGTGAGTTCTAAGCCACCAGGTCCAGGACGCGAACCGCGGTGGACTACGTGGAAGTGCAGCGACATAGCCATTACGCTAACTGCTGGTTCCCTCAATCAATATTTGTATGAACATATTTAGTGACCACTTATTTTCAGGTTTAACTCTTGATCTCTTCAGAACTCAGTGACACTTTTTAAAGAACTTCTTCCCAGTTGGCAGGCGGTGTGGTGGTTAGGGGCGTTGGACTCCCACTATGGCTAACCACGGTTTGAGTCCCGGACCTGGTGGCTTACTTTCTCACTTTCTCCCCTTTTCTCCCACCCCCACCGCTGATAAAATTAAAATAAATAAATAAATAAATAGATAGATAGATAAATAAATAAATAAATAAGTAAATGGAGTTAAATAAAATAATTCTAAAAAAAAAAAAATTTTCCCGCCAGACTCAAAACGCGCAAGCGCAGAGCCCTTTCAGAAGGGGACGCAGAGGTTTATGGGAAGTGTAGTCTTGGATAGACTGGGTCGCCGCGCAGCACCCTGGGAAGGAGGCTCCCTGGCGCCTTCTGCGCGTGTGCAGTCCCAGCCCCACCTCCTCGCCTGTCTTCTCTGGACTCCCTGGAAGCGGTTTGGGAACCCGGGAGTCCGCCGGGGAAGTAGAGGGTGTGCACCTAGGGTGAGAACTGGGGCGACCAGCCAGCAGGGATTCGCCCGTGCCCGGGAGGGGAAGTTCCTGGGGAGCTCTCCCGTCTGCGCGATGGGCGCTGCCTGGCCTGCCCTGGGCCAGCGGAGGGCGTGGGGAGGATGCTGACCCCTGCGCTCCCGGGTGCTCGGTGCAGCGGGCTGGGCTGTGCGGGACCCTGACCCGCCCAGCCTGGAGCGGCGGGGGGGGGGCCGCC
>NW_006159436.1:553288-560649 GCF_000334495.1 Tupaia belangeri chinensis | reverse complement strand
GGGCGGGGCGGGGCGGGGCGCTACCTGGGGCAGTTAGGTTGCTCACCTGACAGCGGTGGCGCCGTTTTCACACAAAGCCAACCTCCAGGTGCGAGTCCCTGAGCCTTGAGTAAGTGACACGTGAGGTTCTATTCAACAGACACTTTGTTCTGGTCTTTGGGTGGCCTAGGTGAGCCTCCAACCTGTCTGTGAGGTACCTGGGCTTCCAGCAAGTGTGCTTTACTTCCGGCCTTGGGGCGCTGTCCAGTATCACACCTGCCTAAACTCAGCTTCACAGCACTTAAGAGAGTGACCTGTCCCCAAATGCACTGGGATATAATGGGAAGTAAGTGTGAATGGACTCACCACTGTCAATGCATTCTGGGATTTCTGGTTGTCTGGTCACAGCCCTTGGTTCCTATGAGGCTCTTACCCCCTCCTGCACTGGCCGGCTGTGTTTTCAGTATGATATTATAATGAATTCCAAGAATCAGATTTTTGCCCCTACAGTGAGTGTATTTCTCAGGTCCACGCCCTAGCTTCTTGAAACATTGTAACCTTTGTGAGAAAGGAAGCAGCTGGGCTTTTGTGAACAGGACTTTTCCCTGGTAGAGAATGCCTTTATGACCTTCGGCTTCTCTCCACAGCCTCAGATAGGCAGAAGAGCCCAAGAAGAACAGATCTTAGATTTGCATGGCCAGAGCAGTTCTTGAAAGCCCTGCCCAGAATGAGCTACCTCCAGCAGCCATTCCAGATTCTATGGCAGAGAGGGTGGAGCTAGCCAGCTTCAGTAAGAGCAAGGTGACCTGGGGGGGCCAGGTAGGCTGACTAGGAAAGGCCATCTCACTGCAGAGCTTACAGGGAAACAGCTACGCAGGCAGAGGGTGGAAATTCTGTCCGCAGCACTCCCTGGTCCCTCCCTTCTCTGTTCTTGACAGATGCTGTCTGCTATTGCACGTGTTCATCACCACAGGAGACCCGGGTGACCATATCCCGACCCACCGAATCTCAGCATGCTGGTTCAGGGGTGGCTCCCCTGGTCATCTACTTTGGACTCTTTTGAAAGCTCTAAAGACATTGGATGTGAAAGGTTCAGTGACTTTCCTGAGACACTTGGTTTGTGACAGAGCCGGGAGGAGACACAGTGCAGTTCACACTCTCCAGGTGAGTCTCCAAAAGCGTCTGATCAAAAGAGCCTTTGAGGGTCAGCAGATGGTGTAATAGTTACATCACTGGACTCCCACGTAGTGGAGCATGGTTCAAGTCCAAGACCCGGGGGCTTAAAACTCACACCAGACACATGTGCATGCATCCCCAAGGTCCCAAGAGGAGAATACAGAAGGGATTGTGGCGTAGCCATCCCCTCTGTGGGGGTGATTTCTTGCTTTCTGTTTCTCTGTTCCTTTCTGTCTCTATGGTGAGCACACGTGCCCTATAAGCAAAAATCTCTCTGCAAGAAAAAGAACCTTTTGAGAAATATGTCCCAGTTAAAATCCTTGCCTTAGATAGGCTGTGGAATGCATACCACTACTGAGTGAAAAACACGGACATTGCCAGTTTTATCTCCAATAAAAAGAGAAAAACTAGTAGAGCAAAAATTAATAGTACATGTCATAATGTCATGTTCTTTGTTGAAAATGATGAATATGGTATTATCTTTAATTTAATTATTACTCACTGCACATTTGCTTTGAAAATCCATATTGTGGGGACCAGCAAATGACATAATGGTTATGTTGCTGGACTCCCACATAGTTGACCACAATTCAAGTCCCGAACCCAGCAGCTTAAAACTCATGCAGGGCATGTGTGCATGCATGCCCCAAATCCCAAAAGCAGAATGGAGGAGAAGGGACTGTGGCGTGGACATCCCACCTGGGGGACGATTTCTCACTTTCTGTCTCTTTCTGTCTTTCTGGTGAGCACATGTGTCCTATAGCAAAAATCTCTCTTAAAAAAAAAAAAGAAAGAAAGGAAAGAAAAAAGTTTGTATTGTGCCCCACAAAGATGTACAATGATTAAATGTAAATAAGAAATTATAAAATAAAATCAAGGAGGAAAAAAAAAAAAACTCTTGCCTTAAAACATCTTCTCTCTTTTACAAATGCTTTCTATGGTTTGTCGGTACCAGAGGGTAAACAATATTACTAAGAAAAATAAATGACACACGCTATTTTTCTAAGTTATTTTTTACTTTTTTATTTTTAGTTTGCTATAGAGCATGTACTCACTGAAGAGAGATAGAGAATGAAATTCCCCCCAAGGGGGCATGACCATGTCACAATCCCTTCTTCATTCTCTTCTTGGGATGAGCATGCACACACATGTGCCTGGCATGTTTTTCAAGATGGGAGTGGGAGGCAGGTACTACTTGAACCACATCCATGCAGTCAGCCCTGTGGGATCCAGCCACCCTGCCAACTGCTGGCCCCAAGTTAATTGTAATGAAAGAATAGAGTCTTACCTTTTGGTGTACTTTAATTCAAATAATCCTGTGTTATTTTCATTTCTTTATTATAGAAGGACAAGCACATTATTGTTAATTAAGAAAAGTTTCTCTTTTTTTAGAGAAATTTTTGCTATAGGACTTGTGCACTCGCTGGAGCGACAGAGAGACAGAAAGCGAGAAATCACCCCCCAGCAGGGATGACTACACTGCAGTCCATTCTCCTCCATTCTCCTCTCGAGATTTGGGGCACGCGCACACACACGCCCAGCATGAATTTCAGGCTGCCAGATCCAGGACTCAGACTGTAGTCAGCCATGCACAAGTTCAGTGACAAAACCGTTAAGCCATCTGCTGGTCCCAAAGCGTTTCTTTTCAAGCAATAAAACACGTTAGAGTTCACCTGTGATTATTCTAGAGCTGCACCGAGGCATGTGCTGCTGCCTTTTTCGGGCGTGAGAAAACAGGGCCCTATTTTCTTAGGGAAGCCTCTCCATACCTGGGTTGCTGAGATTTGGGGAAGTGAATCCAGGAACCGTAAGGCAACCAGATCATGTGACTCCATCCTTCACCCTCCCAGCTGAGCCTTCACAATTCTCTGCAGTCTCCCAGAAGCCACGGAACATGAAGACTTCTCAGGTGAGTTCTTGATCCATTCCCCACCTTGTATTATACTGCATTCACGAGGTTTAGAAGGATCCGTACATTCAATGGAAAAGAGAAGTAGACCAAGTCATTCTCGAGAGGAAATAGTGGTCTTACCAGGAACTGCGATGTTGGTGGCTGTCAACAGATCACCTCGGTCACCTCTCATTGCCAGGTGGCCACTCACTCGCTCACGTTAGTCATGAACAGGCACTGAGTTATACTGCGCACCTGCTGTGTCTCTCGGAATATTCTCACCTATAAATTTTGTGGATTGTAGAATGGCTTTCCTAATATTAACTTGAATTCCTGTTTCCAGTAAGTGTGATAAGGTGCTTTTTTACACATTTTCTCAGGACTTCTTGTGAACTCTTTATTTACGATTTTTATTTCTGTGCTCACAAGTTGGATCAGACTAAACCTTTTTTCTCTGTTCAATTATGATATCATGGTTTTAGTTACATAAAAGGAAGTGGGACACTTTTCTACTTATTTTGTTTTTTAATGATTTAGAAAAAAAATTATTTATGTAGATTCTATGAAATTCACTTATAAATCTGTACCTTGTGAAAATTTTTTGTGTTGGGGCCCACAGGTGGCATGGTGTTTAAGTCAATGGAATCCCACATGGCCAACCACAGTGCAATCCTGGACCTGGCAGCTTGCTTTCTCACTTTCCCTTTCTCACGCTCTCGTTAAATTAAAACATAATTATAATAATAATAAATAAATAAAATTTTAAAATTAAAAAAACTTTTTGTGTGAATTTATTATTGAATCAATCCATTAATCAATTTATGAATCAACTTATCATAAGCCTATATTAGATTTTTCTTTTTCTTTTCTTTTTTTTTTTTGCAGAGGATTTTGCTATAAGGCTCAGGTTCTACACAGAAATACAGAGAGAGACAGAAAGCGAGAAGTCATCCCTTGGGGGTTGGCCACGCCGCAGTCCCTTCTCTGTTCTCTTGGGATCTTGGGCATGCACACACATATGACCGGTGTGAATTTAAGCCACCAAGTCTGGGACTTAAACCGTGGTCAACTACATGTGAGTCCAGCAACATAGCCATTACACCGTCTGCTGCTCCCTGGATTTTTTCTTAATATAATATTTATCCTTACATTTTCATAGAAAGTTGTTTGTTTTTATTTACTTTTTTGAGCTTATTTGTTTTTCTCTGAAGCAGAGAGAGACAGCACCGCAACAGGGCTCTGATGCCACGATCCACCCTAAGCCTTCAGCTAGCCTGGATCACTGGCACGTAAGTAGTGCCCAGCAGACTCAGGGAGGTCTCTAGACTTGAACTTGGAAACCTTCCTATATGGGAAGCGTTATGTTTTAGCACCATACAACCATGTGTGCCTTATGTTTTTAAATATATTGTCATAAGCATATTTTAAGAGAGATTTTTGCTATAGGGCACATGCACTTGCCAGAGAGACAGAGAAACAGAAAGCAAGAAATCACTCCTCAGCAGGGATAACCATGCTGCAACTCCTCCTCCATTCTCCTCTCAGGATTTTGGGCACACATGCATGTGTACCTGGCATGAGTTTTTGTTTGTTTGTTTGTTTGTTTGTTTGTTTTTGGAGAGGTTTTTGCTATGGGGCACGTGCGCTTGCCAGACAGAGACAGAGAGACAGAAAGCAAGAAATCACCCCCCAGGGGGGATGGCCACGCTGCAATCCCTTCTCCTCCGTTCTCCTCTCGGGATCTTGGGCACGCACGCACATGCGCCCGACGTGAGTTTAAGCCACCGGGCCCGGGACTCAAACCACGGTCAACTATGTGGGAATCCAGCGACATAGCCATTACGCTAACTGCTGGTTCCCCACCTGGCATGAGTTTTAAGCTGCCGGATCCAGGACTTGCTTCACAGTCAACTACATGGGAATCCAGGGACAAAACCATTATGCTATCTGCTTGTCCCTGTCATAAATTTATTCATAGTTGTCACATATTCTGAGGAATGTGTTGTTAGGCGAGTTCCTCATTATGTAAACACCACAAAGCGTACTTACCCAGGCCTGGATGACCTAGCATGCCACACCTCGATGACATGGTATAGCCACTGTGCTCCCCATGGGACTGTCCTAGCTGCATCCTCATTGATGGAAACATTGTTACACTGTGCATGACAGTATTCTCTTAGATTTCAACGTCTGTATTCTTTCTTCTATATCAATCATTTCTTTTTTGATCAGCTTTTTAGTTCTTTCTTTTTTATTTTTTAAGAGGTTTTTGCCTTTGTGCACATGTGCTCACTGGAGAAAAAGAGAGACACACAATCAGAGGAAAAGTGAGAAATCACCCCCAGGGAGAATGACCACGCCACAATCCCTTCTCCATTCTCCACCCAGGGTCTTGGGCATCCACATACACATGCCTGGCATAATTTTGAAGCCACTGGGTTTGGGACTTGAACCATGGTTGGCCATGTGAGAGTCCAGCAACATAACTGCTACCCCAGCAGCTGGTCCCCAGCTTTTTAGTTTTATTTTACTATAAAAGCTGTTGATCAGAAGGACAAAATATATCCTGTAACAGTTGGTCCATGCAACCAGTAATGTTTTAGCACCATACAACCATGTGTGCCTTATGTTTTTAAATATATTGTCATAAGCATATTTTAAGAGAGATTTTTGCTATAGGGCACATGCACTTGCCAGAGAGACAGAGAAACAGAAAGCAAGAAATCACTCCTCAGCAGGGATAACCATGCTGCAACTCCTCCTCCATTCTCCTCTCAGGATTTTGGGCACACATGCATGTGTACCTGGCATGAGTTTTTGTTTGTTTGTTTGTTTGTTTGTTTGTTTTTGGAGAGGTTTTTGCTATGGGGCACGTGCGCTTGCCAGACAGAGACAGAGAGACAGAAAGCAAGAAATCACCCCCCAGGGGGGATGGCCACGCTGCAATCCCTTCTCCTCCGTTCTCCTCTCGGGATCTTGGGCACGCACGCACATGCGCCCGACGTGAGTTTAAGCCACCGGGCCCGGGACTCAAACCACGGTCAACTATGTGGGAATCCAGCGACATAGCCATTACGCTAACTGCTGGTTCCCCACCTGGCATGAGTTTTAAGCTGCCGGATCCAGGACTTGCTTCACAGTCAACTACATGGGAATCCAGGGACAAAACCATTATGCTATCTGCTTGTCCCTGTCATAAATTTATTCATAGTTGTCACATATTCTGAGGAATGTGTTGTTAGGCGAGTTCCTCATTATGTAAACACCACAAAGCGTACTTACCCAGGCCTGGATGACCTAGCATGCCACACCTCGATGACATGGTATAGCCACTGTGCTCCCCATGGGACTGTCCTAGCTGCATCCTCATTGATGGAAACATTGTTACACTGTGCATGACAGTATTCTCTTAGATTTCAACGTCTGTATTCTTTCTTCTATATCAATCATTTCTTTTTTGATCAGCTTTTTAGTTCTTTCTTTTTTATTTTTTAAGAGGTTTTTGCCTTTGTGCACATGTGCTCACTGGAGAAAAAGAGAGACACACAATCAGAGGAAAAGTGAGAAATCACCCCCAGGGAGAATGACCACGCCACAATCCCTTCTCCATTCTCCACCCAGGGTCTTGGGCATCCACATACACATGCCTGGCATAATTTTGAAGCCACTGGGTTTGGGACTTGAACCATGGTTGGCCATGTGAGAGTCCAGCAACATAACTGCTACCCCAGCAGCTGGTCCCCAGCTTTTTAGTTTTATTTTACTATAAAAGCTGTTGATCAGAAGGACAAAATATATCCTGTAACAGTTGGTCCATGCAACCAGTAGGTGGCATGGTGGTTAAGGTATTCCCACATGCTGACCGCAGTTCAAGTCCCAGTCCTTACGGCTTACTTTCTCACTTTCCCTCTCTCTCTCTTTATGTCTCTCTATGATAAATTAAAAATAGTAAAATTAAATAAATAATTCTTTAAACAAAATAATGTTTTCTCAACCCAAAATGTCCAATTTCAGGGTTTGAGGGTCTTAGCATTTTGTGCTGGCACATACTCAAAATACTGGGAGTAAATGAATATGCACTTGCTAGATTCGCACTCACCGCCTTGCCCATCCACCCGCACCATGTGTTGGAAAGAATGTACTTTTTCGAATTCCCAAGACTTTCTGTTGCTGCGGTACCTCTGTTGAACATCAGTTAGCTGTGCACCTGTGGACCTGTTCTGGACTCTGCTCACTCCTGATGATCTGCGTTTATCTTTTTGCTCATGCCGTACTGCTTTGACAAGCGTCTCTTTATAGTAAGTCTTTTTTTTTT
>NW_006159436.1:492337-550145 GCF_000334495.1 Tupaia belangeri chinensis | reverse complement strand
TTTGTTTGTTTGTTTGTTTGTTTGTTTGTTTTTGGAGAGGTTTTTGCTATGGGGCACGTGCGCTTGCCAGACAGAGACAGAGAGACAGAAAGCAAGAAATCACCCCCCAGGGGGGATGGCCACGCTGCAATCCCTTCTCCTCCGTTCTCCTCTCGGGATCTTGGGCACGCACGCACATGCGCCCGACGTGAGTTTAAGCCACCGGGCCCGGGACTCAAACCACGGTCAACTATGTGGGAATCCAGCGACATAGCCATTACGCTAACTGCTGGTTCCCCACCTGGCATGAGTTTTAAGCTGCCGGATCCAGGACTTGCTTCACAGTCAACTACATGGGAATCCAGGGACAAAACCATTATGCTATCTGCTTGTCCCTGTCATAAATTTATTCATAGTTGTCACATATTCTGAGGAATGTGTTGTTAGGCGAGTTCCTCATTATGTAAACACCACAAAGCGTACTTACCCAGGCCTGGATGACCTAGCATGCCACACCTCGATGACATGGTATAGCCACTGTGCTCCCCATGGGACTGTCCTAGCTGCATCCTCATTGATGGAAACATTGTTACACTGTGCATGACAGTATTCTCTTAGATTTCAACGTCTGTATTCTTTCTTCTATATCAATCATTTCTTTTTTGATCAGCTTTTTAGTTCTTTCTTTTTTATTTTTTAAGAGGTTTTTGCCTTTGTGCACATGTGCTCACTGGAGAAAAAGAGAGACACACAATCAGAGGAAAAGTGAGAAATCACCCCCAGGGAGAATGACCACGCCACAATCCCTTCTCCATTCTCCACCCAGGGTCTTGGGCATCCACATACACATGCCTGGCATAATTTTGAAGCCACTGGGTTTGGGACTTGAACCATGGTTGGCCATGTGAGAGTCCAGCAACATAACTGCTACCCCAGCAGCTGGTCCCCAGCTTTTTAGTTTTATTTTACTATAAAAGCTGTTGATCAGAAGGACAAAATATATCCTGTAACAGTTGGTCCATGCAACCAGTAGGTGGCATGGTGGTTAAGGTATTCCCACATGCTGACCGCAGTTCAAGTCCCAGTCCTTACGGCTTACTTTCTCACTTTCCCTCTCTCTCTCTTTATGTCTCTCTATGATAAATTAAAAATAGTAAAATTAAATAAATAATTCTTTAAACAAAATAATGTTTTCTCAACCCAAAATGTCCAATTTCAGGGTTTGAGGGTCTTAGCATTTTGTGCTGGCACATACTCAAAATACTGGGAGTAAATGAATATGCACTTGCTAGATTCGCACTCACCGCCTTGCCCATCCACCCGCACCATGTGTTGGAAAGAATGTACTTTTTCGAATTCCCAAGACTTTCTGTTGCTGCGGTACCTCTGTTGAACATCAGTTAGCTGTGCACCTGTGGACCTGTTCTGGACTCTGCTCACTCCTGATGATCTGCGTTTATCTTTTTGCTCATGCCGTACTGCTTTGACAAGCGTCTCTTTATAGTAAGTCTTTTTTTTTTCCCTTTCTTTTTTTGGAGAGGTTTTCGCTATAGGGCGCGTGCGCTCGCCAGACAGAGAGAGACAGAGAGACAGAAAGAGAGAAATCACCCCCCCAGAGGGGATGGCCACGCTGCAATCCCTTCTCCTCCATTCTCCTCTCAGGATCTTGGGGACACACGCACATGTGCCCGGCGTGAGTTTAAGCCACCAGGGCCGGGGCTCCAAACACCGGCGACTACATGGGAGTCCAGTGACATAGCCATTACGCCCCAGCAAATTAGCCATTATGCTAACTGCTGGTCCCTTTACAGTAAGTCTTTTTTTTTTTTTTTTTTGGAGAGATTTTCACTGTAGAGCGCGTGTGCTCGCCAGACAGACAGAGAGAGACATAGAGACAGAAAGCGAGAAATCACCCCCCAGGGGGGATGGTCACGCCACAATCCCTTCTCCTCCATTCTCCTCTCGGGATCTTGGGCACGCACGCACACGCGCCCGGCGTGAGTTTTAAGCCACCGGGTCCGGGACACGAACCGCGGTCGACTACGTGGGAGTCCAGCGGCATAGCCATTACGCTAACTGCTGGTTCCCTTTACAGTAAATCTTGAAATCAGGAAATGTGAGTCTTCCAACTTTGGTCTTTTTCATTAAAATTGTTTTGTATATTCTAAGTTCTTTGCTTCCTTATAAAAAGCTTTAAAAAAAAAAATCAGCCTTTCTATCCTGAAAAAGCTCACTGAAATTTTCATTGTATTCAATCAATAGAGTCATAGGCCAGGATCATTTGGGGATGATTAACATCGCAATAGTATTGAGTCTTCTACTCCTGAACAGTGTCTTTTGTCATTTAGTTAGATGACATGGAGGGTCTTCACGAGAAAGGATAAAGAGTAGCTCTTGAAAGTATAACTGACTGCTCTTAACAGTGGACTCTAGTGGGGCAGTGGTAGAAGCAGGAACTACTTCAGTAATGCTAGCAAGCAGTGAAGATCGGTAAGTGTTAACAGTCACTTTGAAGTGGTCAGATTTTAGGTGCATTTGGGTAGAGTCTTCCCCACAGCCTCATAAAAAAGAGTGTACTGTCAGACTCAAAATTTTACCAATGTGTCCAAAAGATAATATCTCAGTTTAGCTTTATAAACTTTTCTTCTTTTCCTGAGTGAGGAGAAACAGGTTATGTTTTAAAAATTTTCCCCTCCAGCACATCTTTTTAACCCTTATTCTGTGATATAAATTGCAGTTTTCCTAAAGTTTTTGGTATTTTTGCCTTGAGTATTTATTTATCTGTAATTAACACATTTGAGTTTGTTTTTTTGCCCGAAGGCATGTGTGTACTCCCTGTGGGGAGAGAGAGAAAAAGCAAGAAAGCACCCCCCCATGGGGGATGGTCACACCACAATCCCTTCTCCTCCATCTTTCCCTCCTTTGGAATTTTGGGCACGCACAAACATGTGCCCTGAGAGTTTCCCAAGCCAACTCTGGAACTCCAGCCACGCATTGGGCCACGTGGGAATCCAGTCACCTTCATGGATCAGGCCATGGGCTGGCCCCACATTTGATTTTTATGTCATCAAATATTACTAGTTTTCTCCTTTAATGATACTTGGATTTTGATTAATTGTTGGGCCTTTCCCAGTCTCACACTGAAGAATTGTCCTGTGTAGACTTCTAGGACGTAACTTTTTTTTAATGGTAGATCGTGAACATATTTTAACTTCATTTTGTTTTATGGTAGGTGATGTGGCTCCGCCTTTCCCATGTAGCCACAGAGCTATCCCTGTGACACTGGTGTATGGCCTTTCCTCACCCGTTGTAGATGTTCCCTATATTCAAATTAGGAAATCACGCAATATATCTGTATCTATGTTTTACTTTCTCTTCTGTCCCCTAGAAGAGGGGCAGTTCATGGACGAAGGCCACGTTCGTTTAATTATTGAGGCTTTACTAAAGATTTAAGTATCCAGTAGGTCAGCTTCATAAGATTTGCCACTAATCAACACTTTTGGGCTATATATTCATGTTTTTTTGTTTTTGTTTTTTGTGTTTTGTGTTTTTTTGAAGAGGTTTTCACTATAGGGCGCATGCGCTCATCAGACAGACAGAGAGACATAGAGACAGAAAGCGAGAAATCACCGCCCAGGAGGGATGGTCACACCGCAATCCCTTCTCCTCCATTCTCCTCTCGGGATCTTGGGCACGCACACACATGCACCCGGCGTGAGTTTTAAGCCACTGGGTCTGGGACACGAACCGCGGTCGACTACGTGTGAGTCCAGCAACATAGCCATTACGCTAACTGCTGGTTCCCATGTTTTTGTTTGCCCTATGAATTTTTGAGCCAGAATTGGCAAAAGGAATCGTTACATATATAAAAAAAAGAAAACATCACGGTGATGTTTCTTATATTTGAGGAATGTATGTTTGAACTAATCATTGTAATTCATAGAAACAGAATAAAGGGGAGAAATCACATGATTACAAGTGGTAAATTAATTTGAGAAAACGTAATGCCTATTCATACACATTATTTTTCTTTTTCTTTTTTTTTTTTTAAGAAGTTTTTGCTATAGGGTGTGTGCACTTGCCAGAAAGACAGAGACAGAGAGACAGAAAGCGAGAAATCACCGCCCAGGGGGGATAGCCACGCCACAATCCCTTCTTCTCCATTCTCCTCTCGGGATCTTGGGCACGCACTCACACGTGCCTGGTGTGAGTTTAAGCCACCGTGTCCAGGACTCGAACCACGGTTGACTACATGGGAATCCAGCAACATAGCCATTATACCAACTGCTTGTCCCACACCTATATTTTTTGACAATCAGAAAAAGAAATGTTCTGCTTTGATATCTACAGAAGCATTGTCAAACTTCAAATACCAGAATAGCTCCATGCCTCTCCCTTTGGCTTCCCAGAGCTCCTGAAGTGTTCCCCAACCTTAGCAAAGAGTTCTTGTCTTGAAGCTTTCTGTTCGCCAGGTGTCTGTGGGCAGGTCTGCAGTGAGGCCCTCAAGGGTCATCCATCTGCCCATGTACACTGCATTCCTCCATCTGGCTCAGGCTGCGCTTGACCATCTCCTGGGGTTCTCAGCGCCTGCTCCTCACACTCCCGTCTGTGCCTATGTAAGACCGTGGGCAGCAGCACCCACTTTTCTGATCTAATTCTAACCTCTCCATCTTCTAAATTGGTTCCAATTTTCCAGCCTTCTGCCTGGATGCTTTCTTGTGTCCCCCTTTTGTCATACATTTATAATAAGATTTTGTGTTTTGCCAAAGTGTGATTGTGTAGGCAGAGGATGTCACCATGTGTACTCAATCTGTTATCTGGAACTAGAGGAACAATTACGCTTTCATTTCTCTCTTCTCTTCATTCCAGTAGTCTATCCTGTCTGATTTCTCTTGTCATCGTTTGTTTTTTTTTTTTTGAGAGGTTTTTGCTATAGGGTGCGTGCGCTCGCCAGACAGACAGAGAGAGACATAGAGACAGAAAGCAAGAAATCACCCCCCAGAGGGGATGGTCACGCCGCAATCCCTTCTCTATTCTCCTCTCGGGATCTTGGGCGCGCACGCACATGCGCCCGGCGTGAGTTTTAAGCCACTGGGTCCGGGACTCGAACCGCGGTCGACTATGTAGGAGTCCAGTGGCATAGCCATTACGCTAACTGCTGGTTCCCTCTTGTCATCGTTTAAAAATTCTTTCTCAGCCTTCATGTTCAATTCGTTTTTTGCCCACCTTTTTTTTTTTTTTTAAGGTGTCTGCCTTAGGGTGCATGCCAGAGAGAGAGAGTGAGTGAGAGGAAAAGTGAAAAATCATCCCCCAGGGAGGATGGCCATGCTGTAGTCCCTTCTCCTCCAGTCTTCTTGGGATCTGGGGCACGCACGCACACATGCACAGCACGATTTTCAAGCCACCAGATCCAGAACTCAAACAGCAGTCAGTCATGTGGGAGTCTAGCACCTTAACCACCATGCACCTGCTGGCCCCACCCACCTCTTAAATATCGCTGTTCCTTCAAATTTTGTACTTAGCACTTTCCTCTCCTCAGCTTCTATGTCTTTTCTGAGCCATATTTTTTTTCTTTGATAACTTAAGGTTATCATCTTTTGTTTTGTTTTATTTTGGTTTTTAGGTTCATTCATCTACTTCTTACACGAGCAAGAGAAACAGAGAACCAGCATCCCCAACAAGGTCTTGGTACCACAGTTTACACCCAGCCTTTCCCAGATCATGGCCACACAATGTGGCTGGCATATCAGAGAGGCCTCTAGACTTGAACCATGAGCCTCTCCACATGGGATTGCCTCAGAGAGTATTGCATTTTACCACCATGCCAGCTTCTGGCCACTTCAGTTACCATCTTCATGATTAATGTTTCTTAAGCCCTTATTTTCATTTCAGACCTCCCTTTCCCGTTCCCAAATCATGTAACCCAAAGAGGAATGAGTAAGTGCGTCTTTATGTCCCACAAGTATTTCAGGTGCAGATGGAGGCTATCTCCCTTGCCGTGACCCTCTAATAATGAAGGCCCGCCTCTTATTTACTTTTCCAGTTTTGGTGTATAGTGTCAGCATCTACCCAACTGCTCACATAGCATCTCTGTGTATAGAAGATACCTGGATTGTGTCTTCTGTAACAATTAGCTTACCATTCTCTATCTCCTTTGGTTGGCCTTAGCACAGATCATCTCTTAAATTGGAACTCTTTTCTTCCTGCTTCTGTCCTCTGTTCTCATAGAGCAATGGTTTCTAACTGGGGGTGCTTTTGCTCCCCAGGCATATATGGAGACTTTTTTTAGTGTTACAATTGGGGGTGCTACTAGCATCTCAGGGGTAGAATAGGGGTAGAAGGATAATGCTAAGCATACAAAAATTCACAGGGGAGTCTTTCCCCAAAAAAAGTGTTATCTGGTTCATTAGTGCCAAGGTGAAGGATCCCTGTTCTAGAACACTGTTCCTGAAATATAGAAACCCACTTGTACGAAACACTTCCCTGGCTCCCATGTTTCTCTTCATCAGTTCTCCACAACCCTGATATCCAACTTGGGATGCGTGCTGTACGGAGTGCTCAGCATGCTTCATTGGCATATGGGAAATGCGTACAGAGATCTTACTGATGGTAATTTTACCTAAAACATAAGGCATTAATAATGCTTCCCCAGTACTCTAAGGTATAATGTATATATGTAATTTTAAAATAAATACAAATAAATCAAAGTGTGGGAATAATATTTGGGCTTACTACATATCCTTAAAATATAAGGCAGTTAGGGTCACAGTAAGCATCGTTTATAGCATTTTGTTTTAAATTGTTAATGGTAAGAATTAGTGTCCATGGAACCAGCAGTTAGCGTAATGGCTATGTCCCTGGGCTCCCATGTAGTCGACTGCAGTTCAAGTCCTGGACCAGGTGGCTTAAACTCATGCCGGGCACGTGTGCGTGCACGCCCAAGATCCCGAGAGGAGAATGGAGGAGAAGGGATTGCAGTGTGGCCATCCCCCTGGGGGTGATTTCTTGCTTTCTGCCTCTCTGTCTCTGTCTTCCTGGAGAGCACACATGCCCTATAGCTAAAACCTCTCCAAAAAAATAAAAAGAATTAGTGTCCAAAAATATTTTTCTGTCCTGATTCTGAGACTACAGGATGATTATGTGCTGTTACAGGCAGCCGTGTCATTCAAGGATGTGACAGTGGAGTTGACCCAGGAGGAGTGGCGGCACATGGACCCTGCCCAGCGGACCCTGTACAGAGATGTGATGCTAGAGAACTACAGCCACCTGGTCTCCGTGGGTGAGCAGAACTTACTGTGGGACTCCACCTGAGCCTCTAGAGTGCAATTCTGTTTCTTCCCTTTATTAAAATATTACTCCCTTTTGTTGAAGTATATTTAACAGAAAGTCCAATTCAGTACCTTTCAGTATGCAAGTTAATGAGTTTTGAAAAATATACACAATTGATCTCTACCATGATTAGAATATTTCCATTTCCTGGGGCCAGCAGGTGGTGTGGTGGTTAAGGGCACTGGACTCCCACATGGCTGACTCTGGTTCGAGTCCCGGACCTGGCATCTTGCTTTCTCACTTTCTCTCTCTCTGTCTCTCTCTCTTTCTCTCTCTCTCTCACTCTGTCCCTCTCTAGTCAAATTAAAATAAATAAAGTTAAATAAAGTAATTTTTTTTTTTAAAAAAAGAGTATTTCCATTCCCTAAAGAGATGCCTTGTAGACCTTGGCAGTGAGTCCCTTCTGTCCATGTGTCCATCCCTCTGCCCTTATCCCTAGCAACCACTAAACTTCTTTCTAGTGTAATCATTTTGCTTTTCTTTAATTTTATATAAATAGAATTGTAAAACTATGTACTCTTTTGTGTGGCTTCTTTTATTTAGCATAATGCTTTTGAGACTTAGGTATGTGTTCGTGTATCGGTGGTTTATTTTATGCTGAGTAGTATTCCTTTGTATGCATGTACCACAATTTGGTATATTGTATTTTTTGATAGACGTGGGTTTTTTTTGCAGTTTGGGAGTATAAAGGTCTTACTGAACATTCACATACAAGTTTTAGTGTCAACATGTGTTTTATTTATCTCGTGTAAATACCTAGGAATGAGCTTATCAAATCTTTTAGTAAATTTATGTGAAACTTTATAAGAAATTGCCAAATGCTTCCCAACTGACTATTATTTTCATGCCCATAAACAATGTTGTGAATTCTCATAGCACTTTGGTTACCAATGTTGGGAAGCCCTTTTTGTTTTGCTTTTAAGTTTTTGCCAGAGGGCACCTGCACTCATCAGAAAGAGAGAAAGAGAGACAGTGAGAGAGGAAGTTAGAAATCACCTCCCAGAGAAGATGGCCACACCACAGCCTCTTCTCTATTCTCCTCTTGAGATTTTGGGCACACACACACACACACACACACACACACACGTGCCCGGCATGATTTTTAAGCTGCCAGGTCCGGGACTCGAACTGTGGCTCCATGTGGGAGTCCAGTGCCTTAACCACCATGCCACCTGTTGGCCCCAGGGAAGCCTTATTTTTTTTTTAAGCCATTTTTCCTTCCATTAGTGAGAGAGACAGAAAAAGAGATAGCAGCCTCCACAGGGTCTCAATGCCACGTTCCACTCCAGCTTCAGCCAGCCCCAGACCGTGGGCACGCACATACCTGGTGTACTCAGGGAAGGCCAGGTTCTGTGAATCTGGAACCTTCTCACGTGGTCAGCCTCACAGAACGTCATGTCTTAGCATTATAGCACCGTCCAGCCTGCATGACTTACTATTGTTAACCATTCAGGTCGATGTCTGGTTGTATTTTGTAGGCTTTAATTGGCATTCCTCTGGTGACTAACAATGTTGAACCTCTTCTCAGGTGATTTTTGGCCATTCGTAAATCTTTAATGAAATTTCTGATCAAATCTTCAGCCCATTTTATATTTACCTTAGTTTTTAGTTTTGTGAGTATTTATCCTATTGTTGAGTTGAAAATCGACCTTTCTTGGATGTTTTGCAAATTTTCTGACTTTGGCTTGCCTTTTTAAAAAGACTATTTTTTCAGTTTTTGTTCTTTTGCATATACTTTTTTAAAAAGAAACTTTATGTTGAGATAATTGTAGATTCACAAGGTTAGCAAAAATTGTACCATTCATAAAGTTTCCCCAGATAGCTGTATCTGACTTAACTATAATAATATAGTGTCAACACCAGTAATTAGAAATCTTTATGATGTGCGTGGATAGCTCCATGCCATTTTATCAAATGTGGAGATTCATGTAACCACCACCTCAATTGAGAAACAAAACTGTTCTCTCACCACAGAGATCTCATTGCTGCTATCCATCCTCACTCCCACACCATTCCTACTCTGCCAACTACTCATCTTCCCTTTATCTCTGTAAGTTCTATCATTTCGAGAATTTCATGTGAGTGTAACCATACAATATTTCTAACTCAGCATAACATCTAACTCAGCATAATGCTCTTGTTTGTGATCCACGCAAGTCGTAGTGTGTATCAATAATTCATTCCTTTTCTTGCTGTGTATTAACCCACAATGTGAGTGAATTATAGTCTTCTTAGCCATCCACACATTGAAGAGCACTTAGGTTGTTTCCAGTTTTTGGCTATTTTAAGTACAACTGCTATGAACATTCATGTTCAAGTTTTATATGAACATAAGGTTTATATCTCTGGGATAAATGCTTAGGCATATGATTGCTAAATGGTATATACTAAGCACATGTTTTGTTCTTTAAGGTAGCTTATAATTTTGTGTTTTCACCAGCACTATCTGAGAAATTTAGTTACTCCCTACCCTTGAGAGTACTTAGCATTGTTGCTGTCTTTTTTCTGGCGGGGGGGAGAGGATTTTTGCTATAGGCCCCGTGCACTCACCAGAAAGACAGAGACAGACAGAGAGACAGAAAGCGAGAAATCACCCCCCAGGGGGGATGGCCACACCGCAATCCCTTCTCCTCCATTCTCCTCTCAGGATCTTGGGCACGCACGCACACGCACCCGGCATGAGTTTTAAGCCACCAGGTCCGGGACACGAACCACGGTCAACTACGTGGGAGTCCAGCAACTTAGCCATTACGCTAACTGCTGGTTCCTGAATATTCTTATTCTAGATTTTTTTTTCTTTTTTGTACATTCCTTGGGTTTCGTGTGTGTGTGTGTGTGTGTGTGTGTGTGTGTGTGTGTAGACAATGATGTCATTCACAAATAGGGTCAGTTTAATATCTCCTTTTCTAATCTGTATGTCTTTCTTTTATTATTTTCCTTATTCATTTTTTTAAGGTTTTTGTCACAGAGCACACATGCTCACCAGAGAGAGACAGTGAGAGGGAAAGTGAGAAATCACTCCCAGGGGGATAGCCAACCTGCAGTCCCTTCACTTTCATTCTCCTTGGAATCTTGGGCATGCATGCACATGTGCCAGGATGATTTTCAAGTAGCCAGATCCGGGACTCAAAACACCCTCAGCCATGTTTAACCTTAACCACTTTAACCACCTTAATGCCTTAACTACCACGCCACCTGCTGGCCCCCATATTTCTTTGATTTCTATTTCTTGCCATATCATACTGGCTAAGACTTCTAATTCTATGTATAGTAATAATGGTAAAAGCAGACATCTTTTCCTTATTCCTAGCCTTAGGGAGAAAACACCTGTCTTTCATCAGGGGATGTGAATAGCTGGAGTTTTATCGATATTCTTCATGAAGCTGAGGACATTCCTCTCTATTCTAGTTTTCTGAAAATACCATAAATTGAAAGACTTTTTCTGTATGTCCTGCTGTCATTATGAGGCCTTTCCTTTGCTGCGTTAATGTGGTCATCTGTACAGTGACTGACTTAAGTGCTGAAATAGCCTTGCTTACTCCGAATAAAGGGCCTTCTTGATCTTGTTGTACAGTTTTTTCTTTTATTTTTCAACTCTACTTGCTAATATTTTGCTAAGTAGTTTTGCATTAATGAAAGACATTGGTGTGTAGTTTTGTAGTATCTTTATCTTGTTTTTATATCAAGATAAGTCTGGCCTTATAAAATTAGTTGGAAGGGTGTCTTCTTATTTGGGAGAGGTTGTGTAGAAGTGATGTTTATTCCTCCTTACATGTTTGGTAGAATTCTCTACCAAAACCATCTGGGCCCAAGAATTTCCTCAAGACTTCTTTTTGGAGGGTTTCAAATTATGAATTAAATTTATTTAATAGTTATAAGGCTATTCATTCATTAGGGAAATAGTAGTTTCTCTAAGCTGTCATATTTACATGTGTAGAGTTGTTCATAATATTCCCTTGTGAACATTTTGATGTCTTTAGGAACTATCTTCATATTCCTGTTTTATTCTTCATATTGGTCATTTCTGTCTTCTTTTTCTTGTTCAGTTCTGCTAAGGTTGTGTCAAATGTATTGCTCTTTTCAGTCAATTAGCTTTTTCTGTCATTGATTTTTCACTGTTGTCTTCTATTTTCAATTTCATTACTTTCTTGTCTTTATTTTTTCTCCATCTTCACTGGGTTTATTGTGCTCTTCTTTTGCAGTGTCTTAATGTGAGATGACAGACTGCTGATCTGAGATGTCCCCTCTTTTCTAATGCAGGCATTTAGTGCTATAAATCCCTCAGCACTGTTTGAGCTGCATCAGACAAGTTGTGCATCAGGTCACTAGAACTAGTCCTTTATTTGTATCTCCTAGTGGTTTTTCTGTCATTGAACCCTAATTTATACAGTATATGATCTTGAAGAAATGCCATTGAAACATCATCTGTTGGACCAGCAAGTGGCATGGTGGTTGGGGCACTGGACTCGTGCATGGCCAACCATAGTTCAAGTTTTGGACTTGGTGGCTTGCTTTCTCACTTGCCCTCTCTCTGGAGAGTGCATGTGCACTGTGACAAACTTGGAAAATAAATAATAAATAAATAAATAAATAAATAAATAAATAAATAAATAAAATTTAATCCATTAATTTTAAAAATATATCTGTTTACTTAATACTTGCTGTTTGGTAGACACCTGTGCAGTTCTAAAGATAATTAGTAGCACAGCTTAAATTTTCATAGGGTGATTTGAATACTCCACAAGGTCAAAAAATAAAACCTCTCCAGAAAAAAATACATGTTCTTTGTTGAAGCTGAGTGAAAGATACATCAAAGGAAGAGATTCACAGGGCTTTTTCCTTTTTTGATGAAAATTCGTAAACTCAAAGAAATGTTTAGATAAAGTGAACAAAACCCAAGTCTAGAAATAAATGAAATAAGCATTCCAAGGAGAGAAAAGAACAAGTACAAAGACCCCTGGTAAAAGAGAAGATGGTGAGTACAGAGACCTTTAAAAAAATTTTTTAAAAGAAAGAAAGAAGGTACCACCGGAACAATAAGAGCAAGAGCAATAGTTCAAGATGTGGAAGAGGACCAAGGGAATACATACTCTTGAGGCAGTATTCTGAAGTTTGGAAGTTCTGAGTAACCAGTGGTAATAATCAGGTCTGCCTTTAAGAAATGCAGTTTTGGACACTAAAATATTACAATGCATTGCCTTTTACCCAGCAATGTTGTCTCTAGAAATACCTTCAATGAGACATGTGCAAGGTTATTCCTTGCAGCATGTTTTTGTAATACAGTGGAATGTGAGCAATCCCAGTGTTCATCAGTGACTAGTTAACTAGAGGTGAGTTATATCTACCCACGAATGAAGGCCTTGCAACCATAGTGTGGGCAAGAGCTTATGTATAGATAAGGAATGGTATCAATACAGATTAAGTCAGAAAGAGGGCCGGCCCCATCGCTTAGTGGGTAAGGGAGCAGGAACGCACATGACCGACAGCTGTTTGAATCCTGATACATGTGTATTTGTGGCCAAAATCAGACAAGATAAAGAGAGAGAAGAGGGATTGTGGCTTGAACACACCCTAATAAGGATACTTTTTCTTCTCTCTCGCTCTCTCTCTCTCTCACAAGTGTATACACTCTATGGCAATTAAGTAAAAGGGAGTCTGAAAGAGAGGAAGGAGGGGACCAGCAGTTAGCGTAATGGCTATGTCACTGGACTCCCATGTAGACGACTGCAGTTCGCATCCCAGACCCAGTGGCTTAAAACTCACGCTGGGCGCATGTGCATGTGTGCCCAAGATCCCGAGAGGAGAATGGAGAAGAAGGGATTGTAGTGTTGCCATCCCCCCGGGGGGGGGATTTCTTGCTTTCGTCTCTCCGTCTCTCTCCACTCTATGGCAATTAAGTAAAAGGGAGTCTGAAAGAGAGGAAGGAGGGGACCAGCAGTTAGCGTAATGGCTATGTCACTGGACTCCCATGTAGACGACTGCAGTTCGCATCCCAGACCCAGTGGCTTAAAACTCACGCTGGGCGCATGTGCATGTGTGCCCAAGATCCCGAGAGGAGAATGGAGAAGAAGGGATTGTAGTGTTGCCATCCCCCCGGGGGGGGGATTTCTTGCTTTCTGTCTCTCTGTCTCTCTCTGTCTGGTGAGTGCATGCGCCCTATAGCAAAAACCTCTCCAAAAAAATAAAAAGAGAGAGAGAGAGGAAACAGAACAGTGTGCATACAGTGCTATCATTTCAGTAAGAACAGAATAGACACAGAAATAAATGGAATTGCTTGTATATACAAAAGAAGTACATATTAGAAGAAAAATTGTATATATTATAAGAAAGTAATAAAATTGGTGCCAAAAGGGACTGCATAGAGTGATAGGAATGGAAGTAAGTTATTGAATATACCTTTTTTTTTCTTTTCCAGTTGTAAGAGGGCATGTTATTATGCTTGCTAGGAAGAGAGAATGGGTAATGGGTCGTGGTCATGGCACAGTTCTTTTCCTCCACTCTCCATCCTATCAGAATTTTGGGCATGCACACACACACACATACATGTGCCCAGCATGTTTTTCAAGGCATTGGTAACTGGATTTAAACAGCAGGTAGCCATGTGTGACCCAACTCCTGACTCACAGCACTTAACTACTGCACTAAAAGGCTGGCCTGTACATATTTTTTATACAGTTTGGAATTTTTTTTTACTACATACATGTTTTGCATATTGAAAAAATGACATTGAATTTAAAAAGCAATTCTTACATGTGAAAATTTTGGCAACTGATGGTTCTTCCCTTAAGTATAGTTAAAACCCTAGACATTATCTATAAAGCAAACATAAGAATACTTAGAACGGCAGAAAGAAGAAAAACAGACCAACTAGGGGCTTCAGAACCTACAAAATGATACTGTTTCTTAAATTTTCTTTTTGCCTAACATATTTGGACCTAGGTGCTACAGAAAACTGGCAGCCCAGAAACACCAGTGGGCACAGGCAAAAACATCACAAATAAAGCCTACTTTCTCTAGATAAAAGGATAGGAAAGGGACAGCCTAAGGTCAGAAACTAGGTATCAAAAAAGAAAGGAAGGAAAGAAGGAAGGAAGGAAGGGGTGGGAAGAGAGAGAGAGAGAGAGAAGGGAAAGGGAAGGAAGGAGAGGGAGAGGAGGGGAAAACTTGCAACCATTCCCATCAGCAAAAACTAACTTTCATCCATGTCCTATGATAACAATATACTCACTCCTCTGCCTCTCCAGATGAAGCCTGGTGGTGTGCCAGACTTTCACTATCAATTAGCAGTAAAAAGTTACCCCAATCCTTGCCAGTCTGATTCTGATTCTGATTCTGTGCTGCTGTAACACAATACAACAGACTGGGTAATTTATTATTTTTTAAGAGGTTTTTGCCTTAGGGCGCATGCACTTACCAGGGGGAGAGAGAGAAAGAAAGAGACAGTGAAAGAGAAGGTGAAAAATTACCCCTCAAGAGGGATGGCCATGCCACATTCCTTATTCTCCATTCTCCTCCCAGAATCGTGGGTATGCACACACACACACACCTAGTGTAAGTTTCAAGTCACAGGGTCCAGGCCTCAAACCATGGTCAGTCGTGTGAGAGTTCAGTGACATAACTGGTACACCACCTACTGGTTCCCAGACTGGGTAATTTATAATGAGCAGAAATTTACTGCCTCACAGTTCTGGAGGCTCTGAAGTCCAGTATTTAGGTGCAGCATCTGGTAGGCCCTTCATGCTGCATCACCACATGGCAGAAGACAGGAAGACAAAGAAGGCCAGAGGGAGGAAGGGACCACATTTGCCCCCATTTTTAAAGTTTGTGTGTAGGTGGAAAGGGTGACAGCCTGCCAAGGTTCCACTGTGCCAGAATCCTACTCTTAGCCTTCCAGCCATCCAGAGTCACAAGCGTACCCAGCAAGTGCGGGTCAGCCTGGTGTCCCAATCCTGGGCCTTCCCATGTGGTAATGGTACCACGCAGTGGTGCCCTACCACGATGGCAGGATCTTACCCTTTTGTAATAACATCAATCCCACCCATTGAGGGGAGAGCTGCCATGGCCCGATCATCTGCTATATCTGCTACCTTTTAATACTGTTACAATGGCAATTAAATTTCTTTTTTTTTAAGTAATTATTTTATTTTTTATTTATTCATTCGTTGATTTTTTTTTAATTTGACCAGAGAGAGACAGAGGGTGAGAGTGAGAGAGAGAAGTGAGAAAGCAAGCCACCAGGTCCAGGACTCGAACCCCAGTTGGCCATGTGGGAGTGTCCAGTGCCTTAACCACCATGCCACCTGCTGGTCCCTACAATGGCAATTAAATTTCAACATGAGGGCCAGCAGGTGCCATAGAGGTTAAGGCACTGGATCATACATGGCCAGCTTCACAGTTCAAGTCCTGGACCCAGCTGCTTGAGAATCACATTAGGCGTGCATTCCCAAAATCCCAAGAAGAGAGTGGAAGAGAAGGGATTGTGGCATAGCCATCTCTCTTGTGAGGGGGTGATTTCTCGCTTTCCCTCTCTCTCTCTCTGGTGAGCAAACATGTTTGATAGTTAAAAAAAAAAATTCCAACATGAATTTTGGAGGGGACATGTAACCCACAGCATTATGACTCTGGCCCCCCCAAAACTCATTCTTCTCACATACAGAATACATTGATCCTAGTCGCTCCAAAGTCTTAAGTTGCTGCAGCATTTTTTAAAGAATTATTTTATTTATTATTATTATTATTATTTTAATTTGATCAGAGGGAAAGTGAGAAAGAAAACCACCAGGTTTGGGACTAAAACCATGGTCAGCCATGTGGGAGTCCAGCATCTTAACTACCACACCACCTGCTGGTCCCCTAGCCCCAACTTTAAAGTCACAAAGACCAGTGTTTATCTAAACATCATATGGGTGAAATTCAAGGTAAAATTCATACTGAAGCAAATTTTCTCTAGCTGTAAGACTATGAAGTCAAAATAAGTTATGTGTTTCCAAAGTAGAGTGGTAGGACTGGCATAGCATAGACATTCTGATTCCAAAAGGGAGAAAGGGCAAGAAGAAAAGAGTGATAGGTCCCTGTAAGTCCAGAACCCACAGGGTGAACAATGAATTCTAAGGTCTGAGGATAATCTTTGAATGTCTCACCTTCCAGACATACTGGAGTATGAGGTGGTCCCCGAGTCCTCAGGCAGCCCTACCCCTTACCCCTTTACCTTTACGAGGTGCAGCTCCCACAGTCGCTCTAACAGGTCGGAGTCTCCCGCTTTCCCAGGCTGGCACAAATGCTGATAGTTTTACAATTCTAGGATGTTAGGGGCAACCTCCCTCCCACAGTCCCACTAAACATTGCCCTAGTAGGGGTTCTTTCCAGCACTGTTTGAAATCTAGGTAATAGCAGCCATGGCTCCATAACTTGTGTACTCTGCATACCTGTAGAAGTAGTGCTGTGTTGTTGCCACCAAAGTTTATGGCTTATACCTTCCATAATGACAGCTGGAGCTACACCTGAGCTCACATGAGCCACAGCTGGAGTGACTGGGGGTGTTGCACCAGAGAGTTATGAGCAGACACTTTTACTTTTTTTTTTTTTTTTTGCTATAGGGCGTGTGCACTCGCCAGAAAGACAGAGAGAGACAGAGAGACAGAAAGTGAGAAATCCACACACACCCCCCCGTGGGGGGGGGGATGGCCACACCGCAATCCCTTCTCCTCCATTCTCCTCTCGGGATCTTGGGCATGCATGCACACGCACCTGGCGTGAGTTTAAGCCACCGGGTCCAGGACTCAAACCGCAGTCAACTACATGGGAGTCCAGCGACATAGCCATTATGCTAACTGCTGGTCCCTGAGCAGACACTTAAGGCAGTGAGTGGCAGTGAATGCTGAGGTCTTACAGACACCCTGGGACCCTCTCTGGAAACCTGTTTGCCTTCATGGCCCTGACATTCTGAGCTGGTGATGAGAGTGGTAGTCTTGAAGATCTCTGAAGTGCATTTGAGGTTATTCTCCCATCATCTTGATTACCAGCAGCCAACTTCCTTCTAGTCATACTAATCTCACCAAATGGTTGCTTGGCCACATTCTTGATTTCCTCTCCCAAGCACATGTTTTTTATTCTTTACATGATCAGGCTGGGGTTTCCAGATTTCTATGCTTTACTTCCCTTTAATAATAAATTTCATCTTTAGGGAGATAACGTGATTCCCACATGGCTGACTGTAATTTGAGTCCTGGACCCAGCAGCTTGAAACTCATGACGGGTACATGTGTATACATGCCCAAAATCTCAGGAGGAGAATAGAGGAGAAGGGATTACCTTGTGGCCATCCGCCTGGGGAGTGTTTCTCATCTTTTGTCTTTCTGTCTTTCTCTGTCTCTCCAACAAACACACATGCCCTATAGCAAACATCTCTCAAATAAATAATAAATTTAATCTTTAAATAATTTCTCTATTCTTGCATTTTACCATACGTGGTTAGGAGAAACCACACAGTACCTTCAATACTTTGTTTAGATAGTTCTTTAACCAAATGCCCTAGAATTTAATCACTTTTAAATTCTGCTTTCTATAAAGCCCTCAGGCGTGGTAACAATTAATTCAAGTCCCTTGCTACCTAATAATAAAGCTGGCCTTTCCTCAAGTTTCTAATACCTCGTTCCTCATTTCCATTTGAGCCCTCATTAGAGTTGCCTTTACTAGACTATATACAATGTTTCGATCATGACTACTTCAGTAATTTCTAAGAAGTTTCAGACTTTTCCTATAGCTCTCCTCTTCTGAGCCCTCGGCAGAATTGCCCGTAGTGATGTATGGAAATACAGGCTTTTTTCTAATACATTCTTTACAAATATTCCAAACCCACACACTGACTATTTCCGAAGCCACTTACCCATTTTAATGTATCTCTTATAGCAACACCCCATACCTCTCTGACCAGTTTTTGTTTTAATCTGTTTTGTGCTGTTATAACAGAATACCGCAGACTGGGTCATTTATAAGGAACAGAAATTAATTTGTTTACAGTTCTGGAGGCTTAGAACTTCAATATAAAGGTGCTGGAATCTGGTAAGGCCTTCTTGTTCCATTATCATATGGCAGAAAGTGGAAAGGCAAAGGGTCAGAGAAAGGAAGCCAGACTCAATAAGTCTTTACTCCCACTCTAATTACCCAAGTGTCTCTAATCACTTCTTAAAGGTCACAGTTCTTGGGACCAGCCATTAGCGTAATGGCTATGTCGCTGGACTCCCATGCAGTCAACTGCAGTTCGAGTCCCGGACCTGGTGGCTTAAACTCACAGTGGGCACATGTGTGTGCGTGCCCAAGATCCCAAGAGGAGAAAGGAGGAGAAGGGGTTGCAGTGTGGCCACCCCCCACCCCCGGGGGCTGATTTCTCGCTTTCTACCTCTCTGTCTTTCTGGTGAACACACGCGCTCTATGGCAAATCCTCATAAATAAATAAATAAATAAATAAATAAATAAATGAATGAATGAATGAATGAATGAATGTCATGATTCTTAATACTGTTACAGTGCCAGTTGAATTTCAACAGGAATTTTAGAGGGGAAGATAGTAAACCCATAGCACTACCCATGGAGGGCCTGCACTCCCAACCTCACCTGGCTGAGAGAAGCCGCATTTCCCCACCAGTTGCCCTGATATCAGAGGAAACCTTCTAAGCAAACAGATAAAGAAGATCCATAGTCTCACGACCAGCAGATGGCATAGTAAATAGTTATATCACTGGTTCGAATCTCAGACCTAGCAGCTTAAAACTCACGCCAGACATGTGTGTGTGTGTGTCCCCAAAATCTTGAGAGGAGAATGAAGAAGAAGGGGTTGTGGCCTGGCTATCCTCCTGGTGGGGGGAGGAGGGTTCCCACTTTCTGTTTCTCTGGCAAGTGCATGCACCCTACAGGAAAGAGAGAGAGAGAGAAAGCAAGAACAGGAGTGGGTTGGGAAAAAAGCAAGTGTATCAAATATAGAAGTTTTTTTTTTAAATATAACTAAAACAGTAATCACCTTAAGTGTGAATAGTGTAAAAATACCAGACACATGCCAAGATTTTTAGATTGGATAAAACCTGATGTGTAATAAATATGTGATCTCCATGATAGCTGCAAAGAAAATATCTATAGGATATGCACAAGAAGGGGGCCAGCAGGTGGTGCAGTGGTTAAGACACCAGACTCCCACATGGCCAATTGCAGTTCGAATCCTGGACCTGGCTGCTAGAAAATCATGACATGTGCTCATGTGTACCCAAAAATACTAGGAGGAGAGTGGAGGAAACAGGACTGTCATGGTCATCCCTTCTGGGGGTGATTTCTCACTTTCCTTCTTACTATCTTTCTCTAGCAAGCCCTTTAACAAAACCCTTTTTAAAAATGAATATAAACAAAAGGAAATGAGAAGGAAATCAATGTGTCACTATAGAAAACTGAACAATGGGACCAGCAGTTAGCGTAATGGCTATGTTGCTGGACTCCCATGTAGTCGACACGGTTTGAGTCCCAGACCTGGTGGGTTACACTCATGCCAGGCACGTGTGCATGCCCAAGATCCCGAGAGGAGAATGGAGGAGAAGGGATTGCAGCGTGGCCATCCCCCCTGGGGGGGGTGATTTCTCGCTTTCTGTCTCTCTGTCTCTCTCTTCTTTCTGGCGAGCACATGCGCCCTGTAGCAAAATAAACCTCTCCAAAAAAAGAAAAAGAAAGAAAACTAAACAAAAAAGAAGGCAGTGTTGGAAGAAATGAGAGCAAAAACACTATTGACATACAGAAAACCAGGAGCAAACTGACTGAAATAAGTCCTTTCTTAGTAGTAATTACTGAAAGTGTAAATAGACTAAACTCAAAAGGTAGTGGGGCCTGCAGATGATTAGAGGTTCAGGTGGTGGGGCCCGCAAATGGTTAGAGGTTCAAGTGGTGGGGCCCGCAGATGGTTAGAGGTTCAGGTAGCTGAATCTCACATAGCTAACTGTTGATTTGAGTTCTAGACCTGGTGGCTTGAGACACACACTGGGCACATGTGCATTCATGCTCGCCCAGAATCCCGAGAGAATGGAAGAGAAGGGGATGGTTAGAGGTTCAGGTAGCTGAGTCTCACATAGCTAACTGTTGATTTGAGTTCTAGACCTGGTGGCTTGAGACACACACTGGGCACATGTGCATTCATGCTCGCCCAGAATCCCGAGAGGAGAATGGAAGAGAAGGGATTATAGTGTGGCCATCCCCCAAGGAGGTGCTTTCCTTCCTCACTCTGGCTCTCTCTCCAGCGATTGCACATGCCATGTGGCAATCAATAATTTGTTCTCAAAAAGGTAGAAATTAGTAGTGAATTTTTAAAACGGGGCCAGTCCAGTGGCACAAACAGTAAATGCAATGCTCTATGATACTGGATCCATATGACAAGGTCCCAGGTTCATGTCCCATGGCCTCTCTGTTTATGCTAGGCACACACCCATGGTCTGGGCTGGCTGAGGCAGATTGTAGCATGGAAACCCTGCTGGGGGTGCATCCCCACTCCTCGACTTATTTCTCTTTGTCCAGCCTGGAAGAAATAAGTAAAAAAAAAAAAATTTAAGATAGAAGAACTTTAAAAATATGAACCAGGGGACCAGCAGGTAGCATGGTGGTTGAGATGCTAGACAATCCCATGTGGCCAACCATGGTTCAAGTCCTAGACCTGGTGACTTGCTTTCTCACTTTCCCTCTCTCTCTCTCTGGTCAAATTAAAATAAATGAATGAATAAATAAAATTAAATTTAAAAAATTCTTTAAAAAAACAAGAAAAAAACATGAACTAGACCAGCCAGTGGCCTGGTGATTAAGGCAGCTGGATCCTACATAGTTGAGTTTGAGTCCCACACTGGGCAGCTTGTAAAACACTGGGTGCATGTGTATATGTGCCCAAAATCCCAACAGGAGGGAAAAATAGAGAAGGGACTGTGGCATGACCATTTTCCATGGAGGGTGCTTGCTCTCTGTCTTTTTCTCTCTCTCTGGCAAACACATGTGTCCTCTGGCAAATTAAATTAAAAGTGTGTGTGTGTGTGTGTGTGTGTGTGTGTGTGTGTGTGTATACATATATATGACTAGCCAGTGGCATGGCAGTTAAGGTGGCTAGATCCCTCATGGCCTCATTGTTGACTGGGCAGCTTGGAAAACATACTAGGTACATGTGCACACATGCCAAAAATCCCAAGAGGAGAATGGTGGGGGAAAATGTATGCATTAAAAAGGAAGCACCTAGGATTTTATTCTGCTTATCTACCTGTTCAATAAATTATTCAGAGGGACCAGCAGTTAGTGTAATGGCTATGTTGCTGGACTCCCACGTAGTGGACCGTGGTTCGAGTGCTGGACCCGGTGGCTTAAACTCACGCCAGGCGTGTGTGTGTGCATGCCCAAGATCCCGAAAGGAGAAAGGAAAAGGGATTGTGGTGTGGCCATCCCCCCGGGGGGTGATTTCTTGCTTCCTGTCTCTATGTCTCTCTCTTTCTGGCAAGCACACACGCCCTATAGCAAAAACCTCGCCAAAAATAAATAAATAAATAAATAAATAATATTCAGAGAGGATTGTTACTGTCCAACTGTAATTGTGGACTTGGTTATTCTTTCATCAGAATTTGCTTCTTGTATGTAGAATTGTTATGAGCTGGAAAACCATTATGTTGTCTTGATAAATTAGTTTCTTTCTCATTATGTAGTATTTCTCATTATCCCAGACAGTATTCCTTTCTTTGCTTTTTAGTTTGATATTAATATAGTCATTCAAACTTTAGTTTTATTATGTTTGCTAGTAATTTTTTTGTTCTTTTGCTTATACTTATCTTTGTCCTTCTATTTAAAGTAGTCTTTTTTTTGTAGACCTCAAAGAGTTGGTACAATACTATGGTATAAATGTTCTTATCCATCCTAAATTTTTTTTAGAGTTTTTGCTTAGAGCGTGTGCACTCACCAGAGAGAGACCTAGACAGTGAGAGGGAAAGTGAGAAATAACTCCCCAGAGGGATGGCCATTCCACATCGCTTCTCCTACATTCTCTCCCTGGGATCTTAGACACACATGGAGATTTTCAAGCCACTGAATCCAAGACTCAAACCGCAGTCAGCCATGTGGGACTTCAGCAACGTAACCACTATTCCATCTGCTGACCCTACCCTAAAATATTTATGTTGAAATATCAACACCCAAGGGATGGTGTTGGGAGGTGGAGCCCTTGGGATGTGATTAGGTCATGAGGGTAGAGCCCTCATGGATGAGATTAGTGCCCACATACAAGAGGCCTGAGGCTGTTATGGCACAGCTCATGGAGCTCTGTAGTGCTGAAAGCCATATGGAGGATCAGGATCTGGTTCCCCAGTCAGCCTGTATATGCCAGGTGCATGCACTCATGCTGTGATCCCAACTGACTACCAAGACTTGTTGGGGAAGGATCATGACATAAGACCATGTTAAGAGTTCTTTTTCCTCTTTCTCTCTCTCAAAGGGAGGAAGGAGGGAAGAAATGTGACCTTATAGACTGCCTTGGTGGCACAACAGTTACATGCTGCCCAAGTGAAGCTGGAGCCATATGGAAGGTCATAGGTGCAGTTCTCTGGTCAACTTTTTTTTTTTTTTGAGAGGTTTTCACTATAGGGTGTGTGCGCTCGCCAGACAGACAGAGAGAGACATAGAGACAGAAAGTGATAAATCACCCCCCAGGGAGGATGGTCACGCCGCAATCCCTTCTCCTCCATTCGCCTCTCAGGAACTTGGGCACGCACGCACACACGCCCGGCGTGAGTTTTAAGCCACAGGGTCTGGGATGTGAACCGCGGTCGGCTACATGGGAGTCCAGCGACACAGCCATTACGCTAACTGCTGGTTCCCTCTGGTCAACTTTTATATATTAGGCATGCACACGCATGATCCTGACTGACTGAGAAGGTTGCAGGGGGAGGATCACAACGTGAAATCCTGTTGGGGATGTTTGTCTTTCTCTTTCTCCATCTCTTGAAAGAAATAAACTTTAGAAAAGAGAAAAATAAAATAAATAAGGCCTAAGAGAGATCCCTTCCCCTTTTTCCATATGAGGATACAGTAAGAAGTCAGCAATCTGCAGCCCCAAAGAAGGTTCTTCCCAGAACCTAATTATGATTGCACATTGATCATGAACTTTCTTTTTTTTGGAGAGGTTTTGGTATAGGGCTCATGTGCTCGCCAGACAGACAGAGAGAGATAGAGAGATAGAAAGCGAGAAATCACTCCTCAGGGGGGATGGCCACGCTGCAATCCCTTCTCCTCCGTTCTCCTCTCAGGATCTTGGGCATGCACACACACGCGCCCGGCATGAGTTTTAAGCCACCGGGTCTGGGACGCAAACCGCGGTCGACTACGTGGGAGTCCAGAGACATAGCCATTACGCTAACTGCTGGTCCCATTGATCATGAACTTTCAAGCCTCCAGAACTGTAAGAAATTGATTTATGTTGTTTATAAACCACCCAGTTTATATTTGTTTTAACAACCTACATGGATTTAAAAAATGAACTAAGACAAATCTTGTTTTATAGCCAATCTGTCATCTCTGCCTTTTTGTTGCAATGATTAGACCACTTATGTTTATTGTTATAATTGATGTGGTTGGGTTTAGATGTACCAGATGACTATTTGCTAATAACTCTTTTTTTATTTTTTATTTATTTCATTTTTTTAAGAGATTTTTACTGTAGGGCACATGTGCTCACTGGAGAGACAGAGAGAAACAGAGAGACAGAAAGCAAGAAACCTTCCCCCCACCCCCAGGGAAATGGCCACACTGCAATCTCTTCTCCTTCATTCTCCTCCCAGGATCTTGGGCATGTACGCACCATGCCCTGTGGGAGTTTTAAGCTGCCGGGTCCAGAACTCAGACCTCAATCAACTACATGGAAGTCCAGCGATGTAACCATTATGCCATCTTCTGGTCCCACTAATAACTTTTCTTTTGTGGATTTTTTTCCCTTTTTTCCACTTTTGCTGCCCTATTTGGATCGTGGGTTTGTTGTTGTTGTTGTTGTTGTTGCTGTTTTATGGAGGCTTTTGCCTTAGGGCATGTACACTCACTGGAGAGAAAGACAGACAAACACACTGTGAGAGGGAAAGTAAGAAATCACCCCTCAAGGATAATGGCCATGCCACAGTCCCTTCTCCATTCTCCTCCCCAGATCTTGGGTACACATCCAGTGTGAGTTTCAAACCACCAGGTCCAGGATTCAAACCATGATCTGCCATGTGGGAGTCCAGCAGTGTAACAGCTGCACCATGTGCTGGTCCCTGGATCGTGTATTTTTAATAAGTCCATTTTTTCTACCTCATAGTTTATTAGCTGTGCCTGTGCATGCATGTATTAGATCAGGAAAGTCATGACACATTTTTGCATAGGAAAAAAAATATGTCATGATTTTTCCAGTAACCCAGTAGTTACTGTAGCATTTACAATATATAATCACTAGCTTGTCACACTCTACCTTCAAATGATTTATTAGTTCATATATAGTGTAAACACCTTATAATAACATTCTTTTTGTGCTGTGGTGGTCATATGTTTTATTTAGATATATAGTAAGCATCACAATACATGGTAGTTGCTGTTTCAGAAGATAAGTTACCACTTAAAGAAAATATAAAATCGATAAAGATATATTTTCTATTTATCTTGCTTCCAGGTGATGGCGTGCTTTATAAAATATTTGTATAAGTTCAAATTTTTACTAATACCATTTTTCTTCTGTCTGAAAATTTTCTTTTAACTTTTCTTATAATGACATCATTTATTGATAATTTTTTCCCTTTAATTTGCTAGAGATTGTGTGCACTTGCTGGAGAGAGATGGGAGGTCTAGTGAGAAAGCAGCCACTCTAGCAGATGGTCACACCACAGTCCCTTCTTCTCCATTCTCCTCTCAGGAGTTTGAGTACCCGGTGTGTTTTTCAAGCTGCCAGGTCTGGGACTTGAACTGTGTAGTCGGCCATGTAGATCCAGCCACATTCACCACCATGCTACTGGTGACAATTTTAGAATTTAATGTTGAGGCTTGTAATTCAAGGGTTCAATGAGACTGATCATTTATGAGCATAAGAAAATGGTTTTTGTGGGCACTTCTCCAAACGAGATACAGTGAACACCTTCAGTATACCACTTCTAAAGCTGTACCTCTCTTCACATTCAAGAACAGAGAGATCTATTCAGGTAACTCAAGTTCTGAATTATTTCCCCTTTACAGGATACTGCTTTACTAAACCAGAACTGATATTCACATTGGAACAAGGAGAAGATCCATGGTTATCAAGGAAAGAAAACAACTTTCTAAGCAAGAGTCCCCCTGGTGAGTTATTGAGCTCTGGCAGAAGTTTCACTGATTTACTAGGAGGACTCACACACCTCCGCATACAGTTATAATTCATGACTAAAAGTTACCGTGAAAGAATACAAAGAAAAGTTAGCAAGGAGAAGAGATGCATAAGCAAAGTCCAGAGGAAAGCAAACATAAGCTCCCAGGAGTTCATACAGGACATGCTTGGGTCCCCTAGCAGCAAACTGTGACAACATGTTTGAAATGTTGTCTACCCAGAAGTTCACTAGAGCCTAGATTTATGTTGTCGACTGCTCACATGGGCTCCCTCTGTCTAGCATTTACCAGACTTTCAGATGGAAAGCAAGACTCAGCACACACATCATTTCTAGAGTTTCAGCACAGTGATCCACTCTTAGCAGTTCTGGGAATCTAGGGAAGCCTCCTGAAGTCTGAGTTCCCAGATGCCAACCAGGGCTACCGGCAAGTAGGCCTTTGTAAGGGTAACAGCCATGGGCCTACTGTGCCAGCTCTTTTCTTCATGAAAGTTATGCAAACCCATGGCAAAATCTATAGAACATTTTTGCCATATCAACTAATATAAATGTATTAAATTCACATCTTACGAGAAAATGCTGTCAGGCAGGTTTTTTACTGTAGGGCACGTGTACTTGTCAGAAAGACAGAAAGAGACAGAGAGACAGAAAGTGAGAAATCACTCCCCAGGGGGGATGGCCATGCCACAATCCCTTCTCCTCTATTCTTCTCTCAGGATCTTGGTCACGCACACATACACACTCTGTGTGAGTTTAAGCTACCAGCTCCAGGACTCGAACCATGGTCAACTACATAGGAGTCCAGCGACATAGCCATTACACCACCTGCTGGTTTCTCAAAGAGATATACGAGTCCAGAGACCTAGCCATTATGCCACCTACTGGTTTCTCAAAGAGATATACTTATGATTGCTTAAGGTAACAAACATACAACTAATTCAGTATTTACTTATCTGATACTTAGGATTCAATTCAGGATGGAAAGAGATGGAAAAAAAAGGATATTTTGTTAATGCTAAAAACAATTTTAAAGGATATATAAAAGTTCTGAATGTTTATATACCAAATAAATAATGATCAAGTTTTATTTAAAAACTGTTCGAGTTGTAAGGAGAAATAGGAACATCTAGATATAGTACACCTTACTATGCCTCTCTAATTTCATGCCATAGCCAGTGGACAGCAACTGAAACTCCAAAATGGTGCTCAGAAAGCTGCAAGCCTTCGGCGAACTCTCATGTGCTGCCTTTTTTTTTTTTTCTATAGGGTACATGCACTTACCGGAAAGACAGAGAAAAACAGTGAAACAGAAAGTGAGAAATCACTCCTCCAGGGGGGATGGCCACATGGCATTCTCCTCCATTCTCCTCTCGGGATTTTGGGCACATCCCCACATGCGCCCAGCATGAGTTTTAAGCCTCTAAATCCAAAACTTGAACTGTGGTCAACTACGTGGGTGTTCAGTGACATAGCCATTATGCCGACAGCTGGTCTCAACCTGCTGCCTATTTTAGTAAAGAAATATTGATTAGACCACAATTCATCCATTTGTCTATTTGTTTATGCTAGGAGGCAAAGTTGAGTAGTTGCAACAGAAACCTTGTGACCAATACAGCATAAAACATTTAGTCTCTGGTCCTTTACTGAAAAAGTTTACTGACCCCTGCTCCAGAAGTTATAAACAACGTACTTTATAAAGTGAATCTAATGTGTCCTTCAAAACTCTACTTAAAAAAAAAATAACTTTTTAAATAACCTTGGATCCCTGACAAAATGTAAAAGTATTTTAGGCAAGCATCAGTAAACTCCATAACGTAGTGATATTATTGTTTGACAAAACTTTAAATTCCAAACAATATGAGAAATGTTAAAATGTCTTTGTCTTGAATTCAAAACTGAATATACAGGCATGCTTCTGATAACGACAGGGCTAGTTCTGAGCTGTGTGTGGCTAGGTGATAGGATATGCTTCCACAACCTCGCTGGAATAGCCTATTTTACACCCAGGCTATATGCTGTAGCCTGTTGACACACCTTCATATATGTGGCCCATCCATGACCAAAATGACATTTTGTAGCACATAACTGTATAGCTTTAAAACATACTAGATCAAAGAGTCTATCAAAGTTGTCCATTATCTAGAAAAATTTTTAAATGATAAATGAGTATTAGAACCTTTGGATTATATACAAAGCAGCACTTAGTGAAAAGCCTTTAGTCTCATATACTTATTTTTAAAAACGATAAAAATTTCAGGCCAGCTGTGTAGCACAGGGTCAACTGAGCTGGATCCCATATGGCCTACCACAGTTCAAGGTCTGTTGCTAAATGCCATGAAAAACAAACTTGGCCTATGTGCATTCATGACCAAAATCCCGACAGAGTGGAGACATGGAGGCAAAAGGATTGTAGTGTGACCACATTCCATGGAGGGATGTTTTCTCTGTTTCTTTCTTGTTCTCTGGCAAGCACACACACCTTCTGGCATTTGGGGATAAAAGAAAATTTTCAAAGAAAACTAATCATAGCAAAAGATATAATAAAACTAATAAAAATACAAACTCGGCAGGTGACATACAAATTCAGGTATTGGATTGGATCCCACACAGCCAACTCCGCATTTTGAGTCCCGGATCCAGCGGCTTGAAAACCACCCTAGGATGGGACCAACAGTTGGTATAGTGGCTATGTCGTTGGACTCCCATGTAATCAACTGCAGTTCGAGTCCTGGACCCAGTGGCTTAAACTCACGCTGGGTGCATGTGCATGTGTGCCCAAGATCCCAAGAAGAGAATGGAAGAGAATGGATTGCAGAGTGGCCATCCCCCTGGGGGGTAATTTCTTGCTTTCTGTCTCTCTGTCTCTCTCTGTCTTTCTGGTGAGCGCACGCGCCCTATAGCAAAAACCTCTCCAAAAAAAAAAGGAAAAGAAAAGAAAACCACCCTGGGTTTGTGTGCATGTGCACCCAAAATTCCTAGAGAAGACTGGAAGAAAAGAGATTGCCATGTGGCCATTCCCACTGAGAGGTGATTTCTCACTTTCTCCCTCTCTCTCCCCCTCTGGCGAGTGCATGAATCATCTAGCAAAACTAAAACAAATTTTAATTAAAAAAAAAAAATACATATCTATCTAAACATATATATATATACACACACACATATATATACATATATGTATATATATATATATATATATATACCTGCAAAAAGGAGTTCTTGAAATTAAAATAAAGAAAATAGCCAACCTCAGGTTAAAAAATGAAATAAAAGCTCTATTTTTTTTTTTTAGTTTTAGAGGGCATGTGCATATACCAGAGAGAGAAAAAACACCCCCAATGAAGCCTGGTCTTGCTGCAATGCTTTTTTTTTTAATTATTTTATTTTAACTTTATTTATTCATTTATTTATTTTAAGTTGACCAGAGAGGGACAGAGCCAGAGAGAGAGAAAGTGAGAAGGCAAGCCGCCAGGTCTGGGGCTCAAACCGTGATTGTACATGTGGGTGTCCAGTGACCTTAACCACCAGGCCACTTGCCGGCCCCCCACCCCTTTTTTTAAATTATTTTATTTAACTTTATTTATTCGCAATGTTTCTTCCTTCATTTCTCCATACCATCGGGATCCTGGGTATGACTGCACATATACCCCGTGTGTCCCCACCAGGACTAGGATTCAAGCCACAGTCGGCCATGTGGGATCCAGCTCCCTCTGCACAGTGCTTAACCACTGCACCTTGGTGGGCCCTATTACTCATTTTAAATTATTGCTCTAATTTCTACTCCATAATCTTGGAATACTTTCTCCCATACCTTATCTTTTCCTTTTGTAAACGGTCATCTACTTGATGGATGTATCAATAGAAAATGAGACTGTCAGAAGCCTTACGGTTAGTGAATGAGCTCTTTTCTCACCCGGACTGTAATCTACAGAAAAAAAAAAAAAAAAGAATCTCAGGCCATCTCATGGCAAGGCAGCTGGAACCCACCTGGCCAGCTCTGCAGTTTGAGTCCTGGACCTGGCAACCTGAGAAACATTCTGGGTACATGAATGTGCACACCCAGAATCCCGAAAGGAGAATGGAAGAGAAGGCCATCTCTCCTGGGAGGTGCTTTCTCTCTCTTTTACTCTCTTTCTTTTCTGCAGCAAGTGCATGTCCCTATAGCAAATTAAAAAAAAAAAATCTCTATTTTATTTTCACATACTTTGGTGTGTAAGATATAATAAGTACTTTTTAACAGCATTATAAGTTAACTTGGGAGACAGCTTTCATAATGATTGACTCAGAATACATCATCCATAAATGCAAATACTCAAGTCAAACTTTTGGAACTTTTGAATCATCAGGTATAAACCAGTACTAATTCTGAACCCTGTGTACAAGAGCGCTGTAGTAATTCCAAAGCACAGTGCTTTTTAGGAGCCGCTGACAGTTTATTTCACAGAGATGTGCAAAGTACATCAGGAGAGTAAAGCCGCGGAAGGTATGTCTGACCCAGCCTCCGCAGCACACAGCATACAGTGTACTGTACTGACCTGCAATGCTGGCAGCCACAGAGTCAGCTGTAGGTTCAGATCCCAGACTGACCTGCCGTCACGGGCGTGTGCTTGCACACGATTCTGAGCGCTCAAGGGCTGGCAGAAGGGGACTGGAGCATGTCAAGATGATGCCAAGGAGACATGTCTGTCTCTCTGTCATTCTCTCTCACACACACATGAGCACATGTATTCCTTAACATGAATAAAATAAACCCTAAAAACTTTCCAAATATTTTTTAATGTCATATAAAGTGCTATCAATTAAAAGGTTATTTTAGGCACAACAAAGGAAAAGAAAATGCCCATTTAACAATGCCTTTGCTGGGACCAGCAGATGGCATAGTGGTAACATTGCTGGACTCCCACGTAGTTGACTATGGTTTGAGTCCCAGACCTGGCAGCTTAAAATTCACACCGGGCATGTATGTGTGCCTACCCAAAATCCTGAGAGGAGACTGTAGGAGAAGGGATTGTGGCGTGGCCATCTCCCCTTGGGCGAGATTTCTCACTTTTTCTCTCTCTCTATCTCTGTCTCTCTGGCAAGCACATACACCCTATAGCAAAAATCTCTCTCAAAAAAAATATTAATAGATAAAAATAAATAGATAAAACAATGCCTTTGCCATCAATTTTAATGTTTCTTGATTTTGGTGATAGTAATTTACTTAAAAAAATTATGAGTCTCCTCTATGTATCCCTTGTTAAAATGAAAAATAAATACAGGCAATAACTACTTGCACATTTTAAATGTTGCTTAAATTTGTAGGAAGATAGAAGAAATCTTTCTTTTTTCTTTTTCTTTTTGTTTTTTTCTTAACTATTTGGGAAATAGCTTCCAGAGTTCACATAGTTCTAATGCCAGAATACAGGATGATTTAGAGAAACAATGTGAGAATAAGGTTATTGCTGCAAATGAGCTATTTAATTTATTTAGGGACCAATAGCTTGTCAAGAGTAGAGCAGAAAAATACTATGCATGAGCGGAAGGGTAGCTAATACACATAGTGAGTATGCTGTTAGTATAAAACTTTCTTTTCCTGAATCACAACTCTTAAATCTTCTGTTGGAACCCTAGGATAGTCTATTCATGGGCTTTGGATACTTTTAGCATTGGCTTGACATTTTTTACATAGAACTTGGGTGGCAGTAGGGAAATAGCAGTCAAACAGAAACAAGAATATTATGACAAGTGAAGATGAAGTACTCATATAAAATTTCTAGGCCCAGATTGAAATAAATGTTCCTTAAGTTTCTTCAGAAGCATTCATAACTACATACATTAAGAAGTGGATTGAAAGAAGACTTAACCATTGAACTAGGGCCAGACTCATTTTGGGAAAATGAAGGAACTATTTGAAAGGAGGGAAGTTAAAATTTGATGGCCTGAAGAGATTTACTGTTGAATGACCCTTATAAGATTAGGTGCCAGGATCAGAGTAGAGCAGGCATTCAGTCTAGGTGGGAGAATAACATTAATTCCCATTAGTTGTACTCTTCCCCTTAAACATTTGTGTTTCTTGATGATACTACAAAGAGAATTAATACATGGCCTATAGGACTGTTCTTTTCAACATGAAGAAACTGTTGCCATCATAAATTCATTTTGATATAGATGTATAAAGTAGGAAAAAAAGGAGCACGACCTGGAATCATGTAGGCTAATAATTATTCTACCTTTGTACTATATTTGTATTTGGACTGAATAAGAATATAGACTGTAGTGATTTTTTTTTTTTTAGAGAGAGATTTTTGCAATAGGGCATGTGCACTCACCAAAGAGACAGAAAGTGAGAAATCACCCCTCTAGGAGGGATGGCCACACCACAATCCCTTCTTCTCCATTCTCTTCTCAGGATCTTGGGCATGCACACACACATACCTGGCGTGAGTTTTAAACCACTGGGTCCAGGACTTGAACCATGGTCGACTACATGGGAGTTCAGTGACTTAACCATTATGCCACCTACTGGTCCCTGTAGTGATACTTTTTTAATGCAAACCACATCCCAGATAAATCTACTAATTTCCACTGATTTTTTTTTTTGGTTGTTGTTGATCTATTAAACTTAGTGCTGATCTTCTTTGTTGAATGAATCTCATTTTCTTATTTTCCTCTTCCCAGAGTCCAACTCTCTTAAATATATTTCTTTTGTTGTTGTTGTTAAGAGTATTTTTTAATATTATTTTTAAATTTTTGCTATAGGGCACATGTACTCACCAGAGAGAGACAGAGAAAGAGAGTTGAGAAAGCAAGCCACCAGGTCCAGGACTCAAACCACAGCTGGCCACGTAGGAGTAGAGTGCCTTAACCACCAGGCCACCTGCTAGCCCAATATACTTCATTCTTAATTGTTCTTGCCTTTATATACTCTTCTTCACTCAATTTTGAAAATTATATTTTAGGTTGCTTAATACATGTGTATGTTCATCTTTAGTTTTCTCTCTTTCTATTGAAAAGGAAGCTTTTAAAAAGGGAATACAGACTTGGTAGTACCTTACTATTGTGAAAATTAGCCAGAATCTAAGGAATCAAATATATAATATGATATAGATAGATAGATAGATAGATGATAGAGAGAGAGAGATCACCATCCCACACCATAAGAAGTGTTAAGTTTTATAAATAATTTTTAATTTTCTCATTTTTAGGAGACTCCTCACTTGATAAACTCTCAGAGAAGAGTCCAGAATATCAAAACAAACATTTATGGCATTTTTTATTCACCAAAAAATCATTGACTACTGACCAAGAAATTTCAGAGAAAACAAGCAGACTGGACATTTTTCCTTCAAGAAGGATGCCCTGTAAATGTGACACTGCAGGGACATCCTCTCTGGGTCTCAGCCCATTTGCCCCACATTGTCAGTGTTCGAGAGAAAAGACTCCTGAGCTTAACTTACGTGAGGAATGGCTCCTCAGTATCAAGGATGGCAGCACCAATATTGAAGAGAAATCTTATGGTTATGGTAAACATATGAAAACCCTCAGTCATAAGGAAGAACTTATTCAGCATCAGATGGCTCAGATGGGGCGTCCTTGTGAATGTAATGAAAGTGGAAAAGCTCTCCTTGAAAAGGCTACCCTCATTACATCTAAGAGTGCCCACCAAAAACTGAAATTGTATAAACTGAATAAATTTGGGGATAATCAATATGATAAATCAAACTTCATTGTCTCAAAGAATATTCATCCAGAAAAGAAGAGTCACTGTGTGACTCTTAATGAAAATGAAAATAGTTTCAGTAGGACTAATCAAAAACTTGACACAGGAGGAATATCTATCAGTCAAAAATTACTCATCAGAGAACATCAGAGAATTCACATAGGGTCAAAACACTTTGAATATGGAAAAAATTTGAACCGTAATTCAACCATCCCAGTGTATCAGAAAACTCATGCAGCAGATAAATCTTCTGAGTATAGTGCATATGCAGAGACATTCAACTACCAGCCAGTGTTTAACGTACATCATAGGCCTCCCATAAGGGTACAACTCTGTGAGTGTAACGAATGCAGAAAATCCTGCTGTATCAATTCACGCCTGATTCGGCCTCAGAAGAGTCACACGGGAGAGAAACCATATGTATGTCATGAATGTGGGAAAGCATTCAGTGAGAAGTCACGCCTACGAAAACATCAAAGAACTCACACAGGAGAGAAACCATATAAATGTGATGAATGTGAGAAAGCTTTCAGTGCAAAGTCAGGCCTACGAATCCATCAGAGAACTCACACCGGGGAGAAACCCTTTGAATGTAGTGAATGTGGGAAATCCTTCAACTACAAGTCAATCCTCATAGTACATCAAAGAACTCACACGGGGGAGAAGCCCTTTGAATGTAGTGAATGTGGGAAATCTTTCAGCCATATGTCAGGCCTAAGGAATCATCGGAGAACTCACACAGGGGAAAGACCGTATAAATGTGATGAGTGTGGGAAAGCTTTCAAACTGAAGTCAGGCCTAAGAAAACATCACAGAACACATACCGGAGAGAAGCCCTACAAGTGTAATCAGTGCGGTAAAGCTTTTGGTCAGAAATCACAGCTCAGAGGACATCATAGAATTCACACAGGTGAGAAACCCTATACATGTAATCATTGTGGGGAAGCTTTCAGCCAGAAGTCTAATCTCAGAGTACATCACAGAACTCACACTGGGGAGAAACCCTATAAATGTGATGAGTGTGGAAAAACTTTCAGGCAGAAATCAAATCTCAGAGGACATCAGAGAACTCACACAGGGGAGAAACCCTATGAATGTAATGAATGCGGAAAAGCTTTCAGTGAGAAGTCGGTCCTAAGGAAACATCAGCGAACTCACACTGGGGAGAAGCCCTATCATTGTAATCAGTGTGGGGAGTCCTTCAGTCAGAAATCAAACCTCAGAGTGCATCAGAGAACTCACACAGGGGAGAAACCTTATAACTGTGATAAATGTGGGAAAACTTTTAGCCAGAAATCAAGTCTTAGAGAACATCAAAAAGCCCACACAGGGGATTAAGTATATAAATGTAAAGGACATGGGAAAACTCTGAGCTGGGAATCAAACCACATAATACCTAAAACATACAAGGATATAGCAGACATTGAAATTTCTTCTGCACAATGTCAGTCTTCACCAAATATCACAGAATTTATAGGACAGATATTTTTGAAATATATTGCACAGCCACAGTGCAGATCTTACTGGATATTAGAGAATTAACCCAGAAAAAAAACAAACTATAAAGATAGTGAATATGGGAAATACTCTGTCAAACTCAATCCTCAGAAAATTTATGCTGTGGAAGGCTCTGAAAAAAAAATGAATTTGAAAAGTGTGTATAAGCAGTCAAAATGTATTTGTTATCAGATAAATTACACAGTGAGAAAACCTAGAATGTAGTATGTCATAACCTGTAGTCAAAAGCCAGCTTCCTCAGTACAGCAGAAAATACATTGAAGATGGAGACCAGTGTATCACTGTATTAAAACACGATAGAAAAGGTAGGTAAGATATAGGAATTCCTTCTACCGTAAGTCAGCCCTCCGTCTGATTCACACAGTGGTAATGCTCGTATGTCATATAATGACTGTTAAAATGTTCTCCAATAACCATTTCCTTTTCTCCCTCATGCCACACCTAGTCTAAATTTCTCAGTCACTCTGTCATCCAAATGGGATTATATTGTTAACCTCTGGGTAGTGAAATGGGAGGGTCAATGATAAATAAGTATCATTAAATACATCCCTAAGATTCTCCATATTTTCTCCTGTCCCTCATCAAAATGGAATAGAGATTACCTACAGGGAGACCTTGGTGCTCATACACTGAAGATGGAAAAGTACAAGATGGTAGGTACCAGGGTCAAAGAATGACTGTGGAATGGAGTTTTCTCTCCCATGTACGTAGGCAGACTTTTTACAGTAAGGAGATGCACTTGTTCTCTGCTGAGGCGATGCAGGTTTTAGTGTACTTGATATTGCTGTATATGCACCAACTCTCAGTTGATAAAACCTATGAATATGACTTCTCTGGAAACAGGACTCAGTGCATATCAGAGGTCACATAGGAGAAACCTGTGACACCATGCTGAATGATCTACTTATCCACAATGACCAGTTTATCCACAACTCTTACTTATCAGTCAGCTAAGTATCAGGAGAAGAACTCCAACATTGCAACACATATAGAAAAATCTCTCACACACACAAAAAAAAGATTATTTTCAATGTGTGAAAGTTTCAGAAATCATCAAATTTTATTGTCTTTCAAAGTCACTTCAAGGGGGGAAAACTTATCAATTTGAGAAAGGTAAGTTATAGTCTTTATCAAAAGATTTTATCAAGGGGCTGGCGGATGGTGTGGTGGTTAAGGGTGCTGGACGCCACATGGCCGACAATGGTTTGAATCCCGTACCTGGTGGCTTGCTTTTTCACTCTCTTTCTCTCCCTCTCTCTCCACCTCTCACTCTGTCCTTCTCTGGTCAATTTAAAATAAATGAAGTAAATAATCTTTTTTTTAAAAGAACTTTTTAAAATCAAAACTATTGTTCACATGTAATATCAAAACATTTAACATAACATTTATCAAATACAGTGCTAGAATAAAAAAGCTTTAAAAATAGATTTCATAAACTCAACAATGGCATTAAGTATACGTATGTGGATATTTTCTGAGTTGTCTTTTGTTTATGTGAGTATGTTTATGTGCATGCCACTTACCAGGTATTCGTTTTATACATGTATGGAAACTCAGTGTCTTAATAGAATTATGTACCTCTTGCTTAATAATTGCTCTGACATGAGCTATGATCTGCCACATGTATATTAATAGCAAATAAACCTTTTGCAGGAAATATGTGGAAGTTCAGAGTTCTATACCACATTCCCTTCCTCTGCTGCCTTCTGACATCTGCGCGTAGGAAAGGCCACTGTTACCAAACTGTCCTTTCTCCAAAAAAAGCAAACAATTGCTTTCTATATACTCGCACATTATCTCGGGGTCTTCAGTACACATAAAGCACACACGCATATGGGGCCAGCAGGTAGCATGGTGGTTGGGTCTCTAGACTCCCACAATGGCCAATCGCAGTTCAGGTCCCAGACCCAGCAGCTTGAAATTCATGCCAGGCGCACGTGCATGCATGCCCACAATCCCAATAGGAGAAGAAGAAAAGAGATTGCAGGGAATGATCTCTCACCTCCTCTCTCTATGTCTCTCTCTCTGTCTCTCCGGTGAGTGCATGTTCCCTATTGCAAACCCCCCCCCATACACACACACACAAATACATGTAACTTCAGTGTCACTTATCCTTTCCTCAACAGTGTTGAGCATACTAATTAGCCCTTGGAAGACCTCTTTTATTTACGTCTTCCCCCTAACACTTTAATTTCATTATATTGCATAGCTTCCGTCTCTCTGTAGAAATCACCTGTCTGATCTTGCATGTTGTAACATCTCCATATGAACTGTTACATATGTCATTTGGTATTCTCCGTCTCAGTTACACAACTTTTTGGGTCATTGTTTGCAGCCTCCTAACTCTCCAGATTTGAGTTAGTTTTTTAACCTGTGATTTCACATATCTAATACATTGAAGAAAAGTTATTTTTTTAGAGATTTTTGCTATAGAGCATGTGTACTCACCAGAGATACAGAGAGAAAGACAGCAAAAATTCACCCCCTAGGGGGATGGCCATGCCACAATCCCTTCTCCATTCTTCTCTGGGGATTTTTGGGCATGTGCACACACACGCCTGGCATGAGTTTAAGCCGCCAGGTCTGGGACTCAGACCACAGTTAACTACATGGGAGTCCAGTGATGCAACCATTATGCCATCTGCTGGTCCTGCAACAGAAGTTATTAAAGTCTGTCCATCTGTTTTATGATTTTGCTTGTGTTTTTGTTGTTGTTGGTATGGATTTTTTGTTTGGTTTGGTTTTTTGAGTCTTTTGTTTGTTTGGCTTTCTTGGTCTGAGGAAAAAGAAGCTATGCTCTTTCCTGCCCTTTATTTCTCCGAGCTGTAACTGAAAGTTGCCTGTTGATTTTTTAACAAATGTTCCATGGTCATTTGATGGGAAAAGGATACTTATTTTCAAAAATGGTGCTAAAATAATTTGATTTTTTGAGATATTTTTGCTATAGGGCACATGCACTCACCAGAGAGACAGAGAGAAAGGAGAGAGAACAAGAAATCATCCCCCGGGTGGTGGTCACACCACAACCCCTTTTCTTCCATTATCCTTTTGGGATTTTTAGGTTACATGCCCAGCATGAGTTTGAAATCACCGGGTCCAGGACGCAAACCATGGTTGACTACATGAGAGTCCAGCAGTATAACCATTATGCCACTTGCTGGTCCCGATAACTCCATTTTTAAATTTTATTTTTGTAAGGAATTATTTATTGGGGCTGGCAGGTGGTGTGGAGGTTGGGGTGCTGGACTCTCACATGGCCAACCACAGTTTGAATCCCAGATGTGGTGGCTTGCTTTCTCACTTTCCCTCTCGCTCTGGTCAAATTAAAATAATAATAAATAAAATTAAATAATATTTCATTAAATAATATGTTATTTTAGTTATTTTAATTTGCTATAGAGCATATGTGCTCACTGGAGAGAGAGAGAGAAAGTGAGAAAGCAAGCCTCCAGGCCCAGCATTGAACAACGGTTAGCCATGTGGGAATTTGGCACCTTCACCACCACACCACCTGCTGGCCTCTATTTCTAAATTTTAAATGTACCTTAATCTTTTATTTTTTTTTTTTTGAGAGATTTTCACTGTAGGGCGCGTGCGCTCGCTAGACAGACAGAGAGAGACATAGAGACAGAAAGCGAGAAATCACCCCCCAGGGAGGATGGTCACGCCGCAATCCCTTCTCCTCCATTCTCCTCTCGGGATCTTGGGCACGCACGCACATGCACCCAGCGTGAGTTTCAAGCCACCGGGTCCGGGACACGAACCGCGGTTGACTACGTGGGAGCCCAGCGACATAGCCATTACGCTAACTGCTGGTTCCCAATGTACCTTAATCTTCACACCAGATTTTAAAATTCATTCAAATGAGTCATAAATGTAAACAAAATGGCTAAAATACAAAATTTTCATTAGAAAAAAGAAACTATACTTTGCAGAATGTGTTTTTTAGAACACAAAACATGAGATAAAAGGAAAAAAGTTGGAAATTATTAAAATGTAAAGCTTCTGCTTTTCAATATTTTATTTTATTTTATTTTATTTTATTTTATTTTATTTTTTTTTATTTTTTTTTGCACCCGGCACGAGTTTTAAGCCACAGGGTCCGGGACGCAAACCATGGTCGACTATGTGGGAGTCCAGCGACATAGCCTTTAGGCTAACTGCTCGTTCCCCTTCAATATTTTATTATAAAAATGAAAAAGGTAACCACAGATGGGGGAAATTATCTCTAAAAAACCATCTCCCCCTGCCCACCCCTAGGAAAAATTGCCATGCTGCAAACCTTTCTCCTCCATTCTCCTCTTGGGATTTGGGGCAAGTGTAACAGATTTTTTTTGTGTGTTGACACATATCTAAGCATAAAAAAGATATAGTAAAAATATACCCTAAAAAATAAAGGATGAAGCCAGCCCTGTAGGACTGTGTTTAAGTTCTGTGCATTGGGAACCAGATCCCATGTGGCTGACTGTGATTCAACTCCCAGCTCTAGAGGCTTGAAAGACACGCAATGAATGTGTGCATGCCCCCCACCCCCAAATCCTGACAGGATGGAGAAATGGAGGAAAAGGAATTACAACATTACACCCCATTGGGGGATTCTCAAAAATGGGGGTGCCAGGAGGTGGCGTGGTGGTTAAGGGTGCTGGACTACCACATGGCCGACCATGGTTCAAGTCCTGGACCTGGCGACTTGCTTTCTCACTTTCCCTCTCCCCCTGTTTTTTTCACTCTGTCTCTCTCTGTCAAATTTAAATAAATAAAGTTTTTTTTAAAAAAATGAAAAATGGTACACCAAATGTATCAAATGCTCTTTTAAAAATTATTTATTTGTTTATTTATATTATCATCATAAACTTTATATTATATTGGATTACATAAAACTTTACAATATATTACATTGCTTTTTCAAAAGGGAATGCCATGTATGTCAGTCAATACAGAGACATTAATTTCCCCACTTCATCATTCAATATCTTTTCAATGTTTTTCCCAATAATAATTATTATTCTAATTATTATTTTTTTAAAGAATCACTGTTTCTTATTTTGCTTGTAAAAAGACTGTACCTATCATGAAATACTTCTCAGACCAATCCAGTTGAGAATACTATACATGTCATCATCAACAGGTAATAAGCCATATCTGTTTCCCACTGACGTCCTGCCTCTCTATTTGTTCTCTTGCTATCTTTCTCTATCCTCTTCTCTTCACCCCCCAATTCCCCATTAAATGCTCTTGAATAACAAATTAGTCTTAATAATAGCTTACTGTAAGTTTTTTTATTTTTAAACTTTTGAGAATTTCTTGTTAGCTTTTTTGAGTCTTTTCTAATAACACTTAGCTTAAATACAAATATTTCTTCTTTATATTCTTATTCTATGATCTTTTTTATTTTTAACTTTTTTTTTTTTTGAGAAGTTTTTGCTGTAGGGTGTGTGTGCTCACCAGAAAAATAGAGACAGACAGAAAGCAAGAAATCACCCCCTGGGGGGATGGCCACACCATAGTCCTTTCTCTTCCATTCTCCTCTTGGGATCTTGGGCACGCACACACACATGCCCAGCGTGAGTTTAAGCTACCTGGTCTGGGACTCGAACCATGGTCAACATATGGGAGTCCAGCAACATAGCCATTACGCCAACTGCTGGTCCCTATTTTTAACATTTCTTTCTTTTAGAATTTGTTAAAAACTGGGTCCAGCAAGTGGCGCAGTGGTTAAGGTGCTACAGTTCCACATAACCAACTATGGTTCAAGTCCCAGACCTGGAGGCTTGCTTTTGCACTTTTCCTTTCTCTTTCTCTCTGTCTCTCTGGTCAAATTAAAAATAATAATAACATATAAATAATTTTTTAAAATAAATTGTTAAAAACTAAAACACAAACTCATTAGCTTAGGCCTACCCAGGGTCAAAATCAGTATCACTGTCTCTCACCACATCTTGCACCACTGGGAGGGCCGTGATGAACAGGATAAGAGGTTGAATCAAGCACAAAAGACAATCGTATAATCAGGAGCTATAGTAAACAAGACATGTATGAGGCCAGTGCCAGCATAACATGGCACACTGCTTTAATTTTAATGAGTGGAATGAGTACACTCTAAAATAACGACAAAATATATGGTATGGTATGGCCCAGCTCTGGTGGTACAAGTGGAAGGGCACCAAGGCATGGTGGCTGAGGTTGCATGGGAGGCCCAACCTAAACGGGTAGGCATAGAGTTGCACACCTACAGTCCTGGCTAACTGGGAGGTTGGGGCTGAAGGATCATAACATGATGAGAGTCCTGTCAAAAAATATTTCCCTGGGGACCAACAGATAGTATAATGATTATGTCACTGGACTCCTACATAGTCAACCACAGTTCGAGTCCCAGACCCATGGCTTAAAACACGCTGGGCACGTGTGCTTGCATGTCCAAAATCTTGAGAGGAGGATGGAGAAGGGACTGCAGCGTGGCCATCCCTCTGGAGGAGTGATTTCTTGCTTTCTCTCTCTGTGTCTCCCTCCCTGTCTCTCCAGTGAGCGCACATACCCTATAGCAAAAATCTCTCTGAAAAACACACAAACAACAACAAAGGCCAGCAAGTGGCATAGTGGTTGAGGCACTGGACTCCCATGTAGCCAACCGTAGTTTCGGTCCTGCACCTGGCGGCTTGCTTTCTCATTTTTCTCTCTCTCTCTGGTGAGCACATGTGCCCTGTAGAAAATTTAAAATAATAATAAAATAAATCTTTTTTTGTAATTTTCCCATAAATCTTTAAAAATTTTTCCCATATCTTTCCCATTAAGTATTCTTGAAGTATAGTAAATACATAAGCATAATCATTTCCTATCATTATCAAATATTCTGTACATAATTCGATGTGCTATACTTCCATAGAACAGAAGTAGCATACTATAGTAGCACCATAGTAGGTATATTTACCCCACCACCACCACAAATGCATGAGTAATGTATTTAGCTACAAAGTTATGATGAGTACAATGTCACTAGGTGATAGGAATATTTCAATTCCATTGTAATCTTTTGGGATCACCATCAACTGTGTGGTCTAGCCGTAATTGAAACATTGTTATGTGACACCTGACTGTACTGGCGGGCGGGGGTGGAAATATCTAAAGCTTTACTCAACAAGGAAATACAAATTAAAACCATAACACAATAGTATTAGACAGTTCCTTATAAAGGTAGCAATACTTTACCTAGGTGTTTACTCTAGAGAAACACAAAAAGCTATACAAAAGTATTCATAAAATCTTCACTCATAATACTCCAACTTGGAAAGAATCAAAATGTCTACCAACAGAAAAATGTATAAACAGTGATATTATAATGAAATACCACTCAGCAATAAAAAGAAGGAATAAGTAAATTATGAAAAAACATTGATAAATCTTTTTTAAATTATTTAATTTTAATTTATTTATTACTATTATTCATTTTGAGCAGAGACAGAAGGAGAATGAGAAAGCAAAGCCACCAAATCCAAGATTCAAACCATAGTTAGCCATGTGGGAGTCCAGTGCCTCAAATACCATGCCACCTACCAGCCCCCAACATTGGTAAATCTTTTTGTTTGTTTTTTTTAGAATTATTTTATTTATTTATTTATTTATTTATTTATTTTAATTCGACCAGATTGAGAGAGAGAAAGAGAGGGAACGTGGAAAAGCAAGCCACCAGGCATGGGACTTGAACGATGGTCAGCCATGTGAGACTCCAGTGCCCTTAACCACCATGCCACCTGCCGGCCCAACATTGGTAAATCTTAATAAGGAAGCGGGCACAAGCGGGTAGAGCTGTATTACAGTATTTGATTTGTATGAAATTTTAGGAAAGACCTATCTAATCTGGAGGAATGGTAAGACCATTAGTTGCTTAGAGGCAAGAGATGGTACGGATTTTCTGAGGAGAGGAGAAATGATTTAAATATGATGGGTTGTTCTATGTCCACATTGTGATGATGTTTACTAAGCTGTGTAAAATTTCCAGTCATCCAAATGAACTAAAAATATATACTTAATGAATTATACTCAATGCAGTTGATTTTTAAAAGCATAAAAATGAATTTTGGGGGGCCAGCAGGTGATGGTGGTTAAGAGAGCTGGACTCCCACATGGCCAACTGCAGTTCAAGTCCTGGACCCGGTGGCTTGCTTTCTCCCTTTCTTTCTCACTCTCATTCTGACTCTGACCCTCTCTGGTCAAATTAAAATAAATAAATGAATAAATAAAGTTAAATAAAATTCTTTTTTATAAAAAAAGTGAATTTTGGATCCCCAGTGTGTTGAGATTCAGTCAATTCTAATTTAGCAAATGCCCTATTCACTACTTTGATATTGCCCTTTCCCCTCCTGTATGGCCAAGTGAGCTTGGGCAAGTCAGTTTTCCATCACTTGCCTTGGTTTCCTCATTTATAAACGATGCGTAAGGAGGATAATTACCTGCAGTGTATTTTTGAGGCATTTTTTGGGTTAATCTGTGTCAGCCCCTTAAAATAATGCCTGAGACTGAGTAAGGGTGCCATAGTGGTAGCTATCACCATTATCTATTTTACTATTAACAGAATTTTCAAAATTAAAATAGAGGGGCCAGCAGATGGCCTGGTGGTTGGCGCACTGAATTTCCACATGGCTGACCACAGTCTGAGTCCCAGATCTGGCAGCTTGCTTTCTCACTCTCCCTTTCTCTTTCTCTCTCTGTCTTTATCTGGTCAGATTTAAAAATAATAATAAATAAAGTACAATAAATAATTATTTTTTAATCAAAGGTCTGGAGGCCAAGAGGTGTCATAGTAGTTAAGGGCACTGGACTTTCATATGGCCAACCACGGTTCAAGTCCTGGACCTGGTGCCTTGCTTTCTCGCTTTCCCTCCCTCTTGCTCTCACTGTCCCTCTCTGGTCAAATTAAAATTAATTAATTAATTAAAGTTCAATAAAGTCATTCTATTAAAAAATAATAAAAGTCTGTGTTCTTTAAGAGCTTGAAAAAAGACTATAGTTCATAATTACACACAGATAAGGTAGGCTTAAAGGAGATTTTCCCTTTATATAATAGGTGTATAGGAGTTCCCCACACTATGGTGGCATCAATTTTTCAAACTCTGTGAAAACATTTCTGAACATTTTTAAATCTCGGACCCTCTGTGCTCCTTCAACTGGTGGACCTAGTCTAAGTACCCAGTTTCCAGCAAATTGCCTTCCACAAGGGCAGACAGTGCTCTTCCCCATAACTCTGCCCACCCACCCCAGCTTCCCTCTGTCCCTTTGGAATCTGGAGTACTGTCAGCCACGGGATCTGTTACAGTGCAGGGTAGAAGTTTCGCTCCAATGTATAAATGTCCTAGAGAGAGATCACACTTGAGGAGAGGATTTTACTCACAGCACACACACGCCCTTTAACTACTTCGGCACATAAAAGCCACTGCTGCTCCTACTTGTTCCCCTGACACACTGGAGGTGGTTACAGCTGTGCCCCCGTGCAACCTTGCAGTACAGGACAACTGTATTCTGAGTTCTCATCGCAGCTCCCTCTCCTGGCTGAAGTGACATCTAGGAGTCTGGTAGCTTTTTACCCTTCACTTTTCTATTTTTTCCTGTTTTGAAAGCCAGACATTTAAGAATCAGAACATTCAAAATGCAGAAATTTAATAAGTGATCATGCATGTTCAGGAAAAGGAGCAGGCTCAGAAAAGACCTGAGACCTTATGTTTATACAAACCCACCCTATCAAAAACAAAGTATCAGCCAAAAAATTAAACAAAATACCTGTCCCTAGCTCACATAAAACAGCAAGCCCCAGTGAAGGGAGATCTAATTTCCAGAGTTACCACACTATAAGATACAAATGTTCAGTTTTCAACAAAGAAAGAGGTAAAGCATATAAAGCATACAAAGAAATATGAAAGTAAGGTCCATTCAAAGGCAAAAAACTGAATAGAAACTGTTGGGCCGGGAGAGAGCATGGTGGTTAAAATGCTGGACTCCAATATGGTTGACCATGGTTTGCGTCCTGGACCTAGTGGTTTGCTTTCTCGCTTTCCCTCTCTCTGTCTTCCTCTGGTGAGCACACATGCACTACAGCGAACGTAAAAGTAATCAAAAATAAAATGGGCCAGCAGGTGGCGTGGTGGTTAAAGACACTGAACTCCCACATGGCCAGCTACAGCTCAACTCCCAGACCTGGTGGCTTGCCTTCTCACTTTCCTTCTCTCTCTCTCTGTCTCTCTCTGATCAAATTAAAAAATAATAAGTAAAGTTGAATTTAAATATATCTGGACAGAGACTTAAAAGCAACTTTTCTTTTTCTTTTCTTTTCTTTTTTGGAGAGGGTTTTGCTATAGGGCTCATGTGCTCGCCAGAAAGACAGAAAGATAGAAAGTGAGAAATCACTCCCTGGGGGGATGGCTATGCCACAATCATTCTCCTCTCGGGATCTTGGGCACGCATGCACACGTGCCTGGTATAATTTTAAGCCTCCGGGTCCAGGACTCAATCTGTGGTCGACTACATGGGAGTCCAGCAAGCAACATAGCCATTACACCAACTGCTGGTCTGAAAGCAACTGTTTTTTAAAAGATGCTCCAAGAGTTAAAATGAGACATGGACAAAGTCAAGGATATATGAAGTAAATGTAAATAACAACAAAAAGACAGGAAACATTTTTTAAAATAGAAATGAAAGGTCTCGCAACGAATTTTTAAATTCACTTGGAGAAATTCAAGAGAAAATTTGAGCAGGCAGAAGAAAATAACTAGAAAACAAATTGAGTCTGACAAACAGAAGAAAAAAAGATTGAAGAAAAATTAACCCTAAGAGACCTGTGGGACACGATCAAGTGGACAAACACACATGGTAAGAGTGCCAGAGAAGAAAGAGAGGGCAGGGAAATTATCTGAAGAACTAATGACTCAAAATGTCCCAAATTTGATAACAGGCATGAATATAAATATTCAGGAAATGCAGCATTCTCCAATCAGGATAACTCAAAGAGACTCACGCCAACACACATTATTTTCAGACTTTTCAAAGACAAAGAACCTTGAAAGCAGCAAAAGGGAAGTAATTCGTCAAATACAAGGGATTGCAATAAGATTATCAACCTATTTTTTATTTTTATCAGAAGCTTAGTATGCTGGAAGAGTCAGCGGATATATTCAAGTGCTGAAGGGGAAAAGTTTCAAGAACTCTATATCTGGATGTTGTATGCAAGTATTATTGGTCCATTAAAAATAATGGTAATGGGAACCAGCAGTTAGCGTAATGGCTATGTTGCTGGACTCCCACATAGTCGACCGCGGTTCGTGTCCCGGACCCGGTGGCTTAAAACTCACGCCGGGCGCGTGTGCATGCGTGCCCAAGATCCCGAGAGGAGAATGGAGGAGAAGGGATTGCGGCGTGACCATCCCCCCTGGGGGGGTGATTTCTCGCTTTCTGTCTCTATGTCTCTCTCTGTCTGGAGAGCGCACGCGCCCTACAGTGAAAATCTCTCCAAAAAATAAAAAATAAAAATAAAAATAAATAATAATGGTAATGGGCACATGATCACCATTAACAGAAGTCACAGCAACATTCCTTAGTATTTCTATTAATAGTATGCGATCCATAGGACCAGCAGTTTGCGTAATGGTTGTGTCACTGGACTCCCACTTAGTCGACCACACTTTGAGTCCCAGACCTGGCAGCTTAAAACTCATCTCGGGCGGGCGCGGAAAGGGGCCGGCTGGCCCGGGTTCTGGAAGAGGCTGTCCGGGCAACCGCGCCCTCGGCAGACGAGAGCTGAGCTCCGCCGGGGTCCTGTGGGCAACGCCCTGCAGTTGGAGAACAAAACGTGGCAGAAACAGATGCCTTCTACAAAAGGGAGATGTTGGACTCAGCAGGAGAGTACAGGATGGACCACAAGCGGAGAGGGGTCGCTTTGATCTTCAATCCCGAGAGGTTCCTCTGGCCCCTGGTGCTGACGGAGAGGCGGGGCAGCAGCACGACAGCCTCATACGCAGGTTTTCCGACCTAGGAATCGAAGTGAAATGTTTCAAAGATCTGAAAGCAGAGGGAGTCCAGGATTCACAAGGTGTCAACCTCCAGCCAAGTGGACGCAGACTGCTTCCTGTGTGTCTTCCTGAGCCATGGCGAAGGCAACCACGTTTATGCCTACGATGCCAAACTCGAGATGCTGACTGGCTCATTCAAAGGCGACAAGTGTCAGAGCCTGGTGGAACACTCAAGATAGTCATCATTCAGGCGTGTCGGGGAAGCCAACATGGCGTTCTGGTCATTCCTCTGGACCTGGTGGACCATCATACTGACAAGCTGTACAACACCACAGCACTGCGGTGGACACTGCCAGCCGGAGTGGGCTTCCTCATGTGTTACTCTGTCCCAGGATATTATCCTCACTGGGAAACTCTGAATGGCTCATGGTACATCCAAGACTTGTGTGAGATGTTGGGAAAATAGGGCTCCTCCTTAGAGTTCATGGAGCTCCTGACGCTGGTAAACAGGAAAGTGTCTCAGTGCTGCATGGCCCTCTGCAAAGACCCGGGTGTGATCAGAAAGAAGCAGGTGCCCTGCTTCGCCTCGATGTTAACCAAAAAGCTGCTTTTCTTCCCCAGATCTAACAAGTAGGTGTGACTCAGTCCTATGGTCTCTTCGAAATAGAATTCCCTTTCTGCGTAAATAGTCATCAGGCTGAGTCTCGTGGCCTGGCGGTTCAGAACTACCAAGGTTGAACGTCCCTGGCAGACAGCCTCTGCACGCTCTGACAGTTCACGACAGAAGGCCTGATACGTTCAGGAAGGAAACCCCTGGAAATAATCGCTTCATCTGCCCGATTTCAACTTGGCAACGTTTTTATAAGTTTACTGTCTTGTGTTTCATTAACCATCTCTGATTCCTGTTCTAAAAAAACAAACAAAACCTCACCCTGGGCCTCAGAAGCATGGAGGAGTGCCGGAGACCTGCTCCAGCTGGGATGGGCTGACTCAATGGAGGCAACGCAGGCAAGAAGAAATCAGGCAGAGACCTCTATGCTCTTCAGCATGTTCTCAGCTGACTACAGTCAGAGCAAGCTCAAGACTGCAGCGTCTGTGGCTAGGAGACATACATTTTTATTGAGGGATGTTTACAAGAGTAGGAGGGGTGAGGAGGAGGTAAAAGACTTTACTCTAAAAATTAAGGTTTTCAAAGCATGGGAACAATAATCATAAAACATGATGCACTGTTCTGTTTGATCAGGTGAAGTCAATGACAGTCCTCAGGGCGAGGGATTCCATCTGTCCAGTATATTTTCTTCTTAGATCTTGATTACCAGGTATGGTGGCCTTTCCCATGAGAGGTTTCTCAGCAAGCTTGATAACTTTAACCCCAGGCCAACTTGATAACTTCAGCCCCAGGCCGGAGGCCTAGATAGAAATCTTATCTGGTTAAGTAAAGACATAGTTAATATATACTAAAGTAGAACATCTATATTGTCTCTGAGGTAATCTACAACTAAGGGAGCGAGCCAATTGCCCACATGGGAAAGGAATGTGGTCTTGTAAGTAGCTTAATGACTGACCTAAAGGTTATTGTGTACGTGTGACCCTCACTTTGTTGAGATCAAGAGTGTCTACGTGCTGTTCTATACAATGGCTATGGCTCAGGGGAGCTGCAATTTTTCCTTGTCCTGAGATCAAAGGTGACTCATGGTCTTTGTTTGGGGCATCAGTATCTCACAGGTGAGCCCCTGAGTCTCTCCCAGCTACTGAGGTCATTTCACCAATTTAGTAGTTTTCCATTAACCCAAACCTTTCTAATGCTATCTATGTAGTCCCCAATAGAAGTGAATGTAGCATTTTTTTATTGATATTTTCCAGGCAGGTAGGGTGAGTCTCACAAAATAATTCCCGTTCTCCATCGCTTTAGGGGTCCGCATTCTTTTCAGGATTATTAGTTGGTTTTACTGTAAAAGTTACAGTAAGGTCGGGGGTGTTATTTTACCCTGATGGGGTACCATAGCAGAGAGATTGAAAGCAAAAATAGCACAAACCAGTATATCAAACACAGTTGATAGCTTGAGCTCATAGCTGTGGCCTTGCCTGCAGCTTTTCTCACCCAGACCTTACTTAAACATGAGAGGCAGCTCTTTAGGCTCTGCCTGTGTTGGCTGAATAGCCTCTGCCAGAGGAGAAGGGATCGCAGTGTATCCATGCCCCCTTGGGGGGGAGGGGAGGGTGTGATTTCTCACTTTCTGTCTCTCTGTGTCTCTCCAGCAAGCACACACACCCTATAGCAAAGCTCTCTCTCTAAATAATAAAAATAATAATAATATGCAATCCATATACAAATTTCCCCAGTGGTTCCCAATGTCTTCTGCAGCCTTTCCTTTCTGCAACCAGAATCAGATCAAGGCATGGCATTTGCTGTTGTCATAAAGCATAAAGACGAACCCATAACATCTGGGTTTCCTGCAGAACCTGAGCTCCAGGTATCAGGACAACTGTCAGCAACATCCTAAATCCATCCTCCAAACAAAAACGAAATCGGCGCGCGGGGGTGCGGTGTCTTGTGGGAAATGTAGTCCTCTGTGATATGATTTCTCGCGCAGCATTCTGGGAATGAGCATGCTGCGCTTTCCTCTGCGCATGTGCGGCTGACCCGCCCTCCTGCATCGCTCCGCACCCCCTCGCCGGTGTGTTGGGTTCTCCCTCAGGTGAGAGCGCTAGGGCCCAGGGTTTCGGCGCCGCCTGCGGGCCAGCTTCGTGGGGTGGGCCTGGTCCAGGGCGGGTGCCCGGTACGTCCGAGGAGTTTCCCCAGAGCAGACCTCCCTAGTTCTGTGCGAGGTTCCTGCGGGACCTCGGCCTCGGAAATGCCGTGGGGGTGGCCCGCAGGGGCGCAGGTGGGCCGAGTGCTCTGGAAGATGCTCGATGGCGGCGGTGGAGTGGGAGCCGCGCTGCAGCCCGCCCGGAGAGCGCTGCCGCCGGCCAGAGGGCAGTGCGCAGGGGGGGCCTGACCGAGCACATGCCGCGCGCGGCCTTATCAGATTTCTCAGCCCAAAATAAGGATTGGTAAAAATCGCTTCGTGTTGTTCAGAGAGATGAGTCGCTATACCTTCTGCTGATAAGTGGTCATTTATATATATATATGTATATATATATATATATACACATATATATTTATTTATTTATTTATTTATTTATTTATTTATTCAATCATTTTTTTAAATGTGGCCAGAGAAAGTGAGAAAGCAAGCCACTAGGTCTGGGACTCGAACCGTGATCAGCCATGTGGGAGCGTCCAGTGCCTTAACTACCATGCCACTAGTTGGTCCCCATAAGTGGTCATTTGTAAAGGATTGGCCATGTAAATAAGCCACATGTAAATGTTGACTCCCATCCTATTTGGAAGATACCTTTTTTTTTTTTTTTTGCTTTCGAGCAAGCTTGCTCACCAGAGAGACAGAAAGTGAGAAATCAACCTCCCCACCCCCCACCCCCACATGGGCACACCACAGTCGTGTCTCCATTCTCCTCTCAAGGCTTTGGGCATGCAGGCACACACACACCCTGGGCATAGTTTAAGCCGGGTGGGGGACTCAAACCACTCGACTATGTGGAAGTCCTGTGGTGTAACCATTATGCCATTTACTGGTCCCTGGAAGATACTTTTGTTCTTTTCATTTAGTATTTCATTCTCATGACCACCCTGTTTATAGGTGTAATTATATCGTTAGAACAGAAGAATGAGGGTTGAAATGATACACCCAAGGTCACAAAGGGAGAGGAGACTGTTTCTGATACCCTACCTAACCTACCATCACAGCCTTCACAACACTGGCTGAGTGACGGCACCAGGGCACCAGGATTATGACTGTGAAGTCAGTATGGACAGAATCTCGCTGTCTGTCTGTGTGTTCTTCCCGGATGTCTTCCACGTGTCTCCAGAGCCTTTGGGTCAGACTGTGGCTCCTGACACCTCCTGCACTGTCCAGGCTGTCTCCATCTTCATAAGGCACTGCCATACTCCAGGGCTGCTCCCTCCCACCCCCCGCCAGATTATTTCAATGTGTGGCCCTGGACACACTTGAAGCGCCACATCTTGTAGTCACAAGTGGCTAGGAGCTGCCATAATGAATAACACAGTTTTAATGAACTCCAAGAGAACCCCACTTCAGTGGTCCTCCACCAGGATGATTTTGCATCCCAGGGGACTTGGGAAACATCCAGAGGTGTTCTGAGTTGTCACAACTAGGGGGAGTGGTGCACCAGCCTCTAGTGGATGTCTAAACATAACCCCAGACACTCTGGAGTCAGGGGACAGCCCCCGCATCACAGAGTTAGCCAGCTCACTGTATCAGTCATGCTCAAGTGGAGAATAGCGCTTCCCATGAAAGTTTTAACTGAAATTATTTTGTTTCCAAGTTCTACATTTCAGCTTCCCTGAAGCAAATTTTTGTGTGATAAGAAGGAGTCTGAGAGACAGGAATTCCACATGGAAGCCCAGCCCTTCTGATAGAGACCTTCTCCACAGAGCTTCAAAGCAGATGCAAAAGGCCCCAGCAAGGAGCAGGTCCTAATTTCTCCACCAGAAGCAGTTCTTACTCCCCTCCCCAGAGAGAGCCAGACCTGGGGATGTCGCCACAGCCAGAAGCCATCGCCGACTGTGAGACAGCGAACACTGTGGACCAACTTGCAGAAGGTGGTGAGCTGGGGTTGAGAGGGTTGAGTGGTGTCAGGCTACACAGAAAAAGCCACTTACTAGAATGACCTCTGTGGCCTCCAAGGTAGGCATAACCAGCCAGAGCTGAGGGGGTTCTGTTTCCAGCCATCCTTATCGCCCTCATTTTCCCCTCACTCCTTCCAGATTCTGAGCCCTTCTTAGCACCATGCTATCACATGTCACGTCTAGATGCGCAGAGGCTTCCTCTGTCCTGAATGCAGAGAGTTACTAAATGACAATGAAGAGAAGGGTTTCTCTTTCTGACACTTTTGAAACCTTCCAAACAACAAAACTGAGCCTGAAATGATTTGTCCATGGTAATCCAGGACAGAGCCAGGAGCAGAGCACAGGGCTGTTCACTCAGAGGTGAGTTATCTGTGTCTTACCGAAGGTTTTTTTTTTTTTTTTTGAGAAACTTATATTAGAACAAGAAGGTGAAGAAAATTGTCTTTAAGCATCTTATGTCCTTTTTTTTTTTAAATTTTTTCTGTTAATTTTTCATTTTTAATTTGCCAGAGGATGTGAACACTCACAAAAAGAAAAAGCTCTCCCCCCAGTGGAGCGTGATCACGCTGCAATGCTCGTCCTTCATTTCTCCACCCTGTCAAGACTTAGGGTGCACACACATGCACCTGACATGTTTTTCAAGCTACTGGGTTCAGGATATGAACCAGGCAGATAGACTTATAGGATCAGCTCCTTTAACTGCTAAGTCATGGGGCTGGTCCTCTGTTGATGTTCTGTTGGGATGAATAATAATAATGGAAAATTCATTTGAATACTCTATTTTTTCATTAGCCAAAGAAGACATGCATTATTCATAAATCAATGGGAAAATAATTACAGTGGCCTAGTGAAAAAATTGCAAGATTGCATCCACAGGCTCATGTTAGAGACACATGTATTCAGGAGTTATTATCTCTGTGTGCTCCTCCTGCCCCTTCTTAAGGTTCAAAGGCACATGTTTCTCTAGGGAGGCTTGTTCTACAACTAGAAAAGATGAGATTTTCAGGCTCGTGTATACAGAGGCCGACTAAACCTCTTGTGGCTCTTTTCTTACTTCCAGGTTACCCTTCGCAGTTCTATACACTCTTCCAGGAGCAGCAGAAAATGAAAATATCTCAGGTGAGTTATGTATGAACTCTTTCTAACTTAGATTTTACAGCTTTTAAGGGTCCATATGTTGAATATGGAAAATGCTAACTAGAAATGGCTCAGTTACTCAGGGAAAATACAGCGAAACAGATGAGCCAGCACAGCAAGGTCCTCTGATGTTGCAGATTTTCCAAACTAGGGCTGCAGTGTTCATTCTGACCTCACTAATAACTGTGGCAGAGAGACATACAGTGTTTGTTTAAAGATTTGCATTGATGAGAAGCTTAAGCCAAACTGATTCCTTGTGGAAAATGAAGTCAACAAAGTCCAGGAAAATGTCTTTGTTGTTCATGTAAGTGACGGTGCAGATCTTTCCAGTAGCAGCCCTGAAATAAATACAGTATGCTGCTTCCAGTTTTTACCCAGATATAGAGGGTATAGTGCCAACACAGGGCTTCGTTAATAGTTTCTCAGGTAATGAACGCAGAGGTGGAGTAGACGATTTGTCAGAGGACAAGTTGGTGGTATAGCCTCTGATGATTCAAGGTAGAGAGTTGAAAAGAGTCACATCGTGAGGCCAGCAGGTGGTGTGGTGGTTAAGGCGCTGGATTCCCACATGGCCAACCAGGGTTAGAGCCCTGGACCTGGCAACTTGCCTTCTCACATTCTCCCCCACCTTCCCACCATTCTCCATCCCCCTCTCTCTGTCTATCTCTGGTCAAATTAAAATAATAATAATTTAAATATTTTTTTTTTAATTTAAAAGCAAGAAAACGATCACATCTTAAAGAATGGGTTGGATTTTAGTTGTTGCTGAGTATAAGAGCTTACTGCATTTTGAGAGTGACCTGAACCAAGGTATGCAAGACCCAGTAAGAATCTTGGCCCGTTGCAGTTTGGGCTTCCTCTTGGGGAAGAGGTGGGGTTGGGGTTAAATGTTAGGACCAGACTAGGGTAGTAGTTTGCTAAGGCTGCCATAATAAAGTACCACAGACTGGGCAGGTGGTTTCAATGAAGGCTAGAATGTGAGGGAAGTGTCTGTTTGAGGCCTTGACTTGTAAACATCAATCTCCTTTGACTTCACGTCATCTTTCATCTTTTCTCTGTACATGTGTATTTCCAAATTCCTCCTTTTATAAGAAAAGGGCCAGGGGGCAGGGGGACCAGCAGGTGGGGCCAGGGGGCAGCAGGTGGCATGGTGATGGAGGGTGCCAGACTCCCACATGGTCAACCATGGGTCAAGTCCTGGATCTGGCGACTTGCTTTCTCACTTCCTTCTGTCTCTCTCTCTATTTCTCTCTTGGGCACACACATGTACTGTACCACATATTAAAATAATAATAAATAAAATTAAGTAAATAATTCTTTTTTTAAAAAAAGTTTTAAGGAGACAGCAGGTGACATGGTGGTTGAGGCACCAGATTCCCACATGGCTGACTGTGGTTCGAGTCTCAGACCTGGCAACTTGCTCACTCTCCCTCTTTCTCCCTCTGTCACTCTCTTCAGATTTAAGAATAATACTAATAAGGACCAGCAGGTGGCATGGTGGTTAGGGCACAGAACTCCCAACTGGCCGACCACAGTTTGAATTCTGGACCTGGTGGCTTGCTTTCTCACTTTCCTTCTCGCTATCTTTCTCTCTTTCTGCCTCTGGTGAATGCATGTACCATAACAAATCATATAATAATAATAATAAATAAAATATAAAATTAAATAAATAATAACTTAGGGGGAAAAAATAGAATAATACTAATAAAATAAAATAAATAATTCTTTAAAAAAAAAATGTGGGGCTGGCAAGTGGCATGGTGGTTAAAGGCGCTGGACTCCCACATGGGTGACCACGGTTCAAGCCTCGGACCTGGTGGCTTGCTTTCTCACTTCCTCTCTCTGTCTCTCTCTGATCAAACTGAAAAATAATAATGATAATAATAATAATAAATAAAGTTAAATAAAATAATTCTAAAAAAAAAATAAAGTTTTGAAACCAGCAGATGGCATAATGAGTACATCATTGTACTCCCACATAGTCGACCACAGTTTGAGTCCCAGACCCAGAAATTTACAACTCACACCAAGCATGTGTGTGTGTGCCCCCAGAATCTCGATTGTGGCATGGCCACCCCCCCCTACGGGATGATTACTTGCTTTCAGTCTCTCTGTCTCTGTTTCTCCAGTGAGTTCGCATACTCTCTAGCAAAAATCTCTCTTAAAAATAAAAGTTTTAAAATACAAAAATATATATAGAAAATGCAATATATTTGTTTCTATCTTCTCAAATTACCAATTTATCTCTCATACAGGTTGAGAATTCCTTTTCTAAAACACATCTGAAGTGTTTCAAATTTCGGGTGTTTTTTTGGAATATTTTCATAACCATGATGAGATATTTGGGATGGAATCTACACACAGAATTCATGTATGTTTCATATGTATCTTATACACATGGCCTGTAGGTCCTATAGGTGCTTTCATACAGTGTTTCTGTACTGCAGTTCTGTGACTCCGACTGCCACAGGGGCTCAGGTGTGGAACTCTCCACTGGTTTGCACTCAGAAGTTTTTAGACTTTGGAGCATTTCATATTTTTAGATAAAGGGTGCTCACCCTGTATGCGTTCTTTTTTACCTTTTCTTAATAAGTTCTTTAATTAAGGAATAGTTTAACACTAGTAAAACCACCCCCTGGAAGGATTTTTACATATATGTAGTTTTGCACCCAGATTAAGATGGCAAACATTTCTCTCACCCCTGGGATTTCTTCCTAATTCCTAAAATAATTTAAGAATTTAGTTTGTGGCCAGCTGGTGGTATGATTAAGGCAACTGGATCCCACATGGCTGACCATGTAGTTCAAGCCTTGGCCCTGCTAGCTTGGAAATGTGCTAGATCCATGTGTATACTTACCTAAAATCCTAAAGGGAGGGAGAAATGGAGGAGAAGAAATTGTGGCATGACCAGTTAATAACTACCGCTATCCTCCACAAAGGCAAACATTCTGACATCTTACATTAGGTAGAGAAGGATACATTTATATTTAAATTCCACGTAAATGGAACCATATGGTGTGTACCTTTTTGAAAGGAAGAGAGCCAGGGGACCAGCAGGTGGATTGGTGGTTAAGGTGCTGGAAACTCCCACATGGCCAACCATGGTTTGAGTCCCAGACCTGGTGACTTTGTTTCTCACTTTCTCTCTTCTCTCTCTCTCTCTCTTTCTCTGTGTATGTCTATCTCTGGTCAAATTAAAAGCAAATGAATGAATAAATAAAATTAAGTAAAAATAATTAAAAAAAGAAAAAGGAAGAGATTGGGCTTCTTTCTCTACCATAACATTTTTTAGACTCCTCAGTGTTGTGTGTTTCAGTATTTCCCCTTAATTGCTGAGCATATTAATAGATCACTGAGCTTTAATGGATATTGTAAGTAACTTACCAAAGTGATTAAGTTCATTCATGCTCCCACTAGCATTCTCGCTGTACCCAATTTCCACCAAAACTTGCTGGCAGTCTTTGGATTTTAGCCCTCTGATGGCTACGTAGTGGTATCTCACTGAAACAGAAATGTTGTGACAGTTATTTGTTGTTGGCCATTTGGGCATCCTTCCATTTTTGTGTGAAATACCTGTTCAAGGCCGTGTTTTAATTGGATTGTTTGCTTTGGTTTCTTACCAGTTAGGCGTTATTTCAGTATTATTAATACTAGTCCTCTGTCAGCTGTACGTATTGCTGGCATTGCTGAATTCTGTGATTTGTCTATTCTTTTACTGTTTCAATAAACAAGACTTTTTTTTTAACTTAGTTTTTGCCAGAGCATATGTGTGCTCGCTGGAGAGAGACACAGAGAGAGAGAGAGTGAGAAAGCGCCCTTCACAGGGGGCTGGCCACATCGCAGTCTCTTCTCGTTTCTCCCTCTTTTCAGAATTTTTGGCATGCACGCACTTGGGTCCAGCATGTTTTTCACTCCGCCAGGTCTGGGGCTCAAACCACATGGTCAGCCATGCAGGATCTAGCGGCCTTTACCACCACACCACCAGCTGGCCCCGCACATGCAAAAAGTTAATAAATTTAATAAACATCAGTACTGAGCCAGCTCTGTGGCCCAGTAGTTAAGAGAGCCAGATCCCACATGTCCCACCACACGGCATGAGATCAGACCCCAGCAGCTTGAAGAACATGCTGGGCACATGCTTGTAAACCCTAAATCCTGACAGGGTGGAGCAGTGGAAGAGAGGGGATTGTACCGTGACCATACCCCATTTGGGGTGGATGCTCCCTCGCTTTATCTCTCTGTCTCTGTTTCATTCTGGTGAGCATTACTTTGTATCCTACAACTATGCTTCATTCAATTATTAGTTCTAATACTGTTTTGTACATTCTTTAACATCTTCTTTTGGGGCCAGCAGGTGGTGTGGTGGTTAAAGGCACTGGACTCCCACATGGCCGACTAGGATTCAAGTACCGGACCTGGCAACTTGCTTGTCACTTTCTCTCTCTTTCCATCTTTCTCTTACTCTCTCTTTTTGTCCCTCTCTGATCAAATTAAAATAAATGAATTAAATAAAGTTAAATAAAATAATTCTTAAAAAAAAAACTTAAGTTTTTTCTTTTATTAAACATACAGTCCATAAATAGACAATTTTACTTTTTCCTTTCCAATTTGAATGTCTTTTGTTTTAAGAGAGATTTTTGCTATAGGGCACATGCACTTGCCAGAGAGAGAGACAGAAAGCGAGAAACCACCCACCATGGGTGGACACGCTGCATTCCCTTCTCTTCTGTTCTCCACTGTGGGATTTTGGGCACACACACACACCCTCCCAGCTTGAGTTTGAAGCTGCCAGGTCACACACACACACCCTCCCAGCTTGAGTTTGAAGCAGCCAGGTCCGGGACTCTGACTGCGGTCAACTGTGTGGGAGTCCAGCAACATAACCATTACACCTTCTGTGGGTCCCTTTTTTCCTAAGATTTTTACCATAGGTGTGTGTGCACTTGCCAGAGAGAAAGAGAGAATGAAATCACTCTCCAGGAAGGATGGCCATACCACAATCCCTTCTTCTTCATCCTCTCAGGATTTTTTTTTTTTTTTTGGGGGGTTTTTGTTATAGGGCACATGCGCTCCC
>NW_006159436.1:474989-492300 GCF_000334495.1 Tupaia belangeri chinensis | reverse complement strand
CTGCAATCCCTTCTCCTCCATTCTCCTCTCAGAATCTTGGGCATGCACGCATATGCACCCAGTGTGAGTTTAAGCTACTGGATCCGAGACTCGACCCATGGTCAACTACATGGGAGTCCAGCGACATAGTCATTATGCCAATTGCTGGTCCCTCTCTTGAGATTTTAAGCATGTACATGCTCATGCCTGGCATGGTTTTCAAGCTACCAAGTCCAGGACTTGAACCGTGATTGGCTGTGTGGGAGTTCAGAGCCTTAACCATCTTGCCACCTGCTATCCCCTGAATGCCCCCCTTTTTTTTTTCCTTTTCCTTGCCTATTTGCTCTGTCCAGAACTTCCACTACAATACATTGAAATGGTAAAAAGCATCCATGTTATATTCTTGATCTTTGTAGGAAGGTTTCTTGATTTTAGCTTTGTATATAATGTTAGCTGTGAGTTTTCATAGATTATATTTTATTATGGTGAGAAAGTTCCTGGGCCAGGACCAGCAGATTGCATAATGGTTAGGTCACTGGACTCCCACGTAGTCAACCGTGGTTCAAGTCTCAGATCCAGTGACATAAAACTCACGCCAGGCACGTGTGCGTGTGTGCCCAAGATTCCAAGAGGAAATATAAGAGAAGGGATTGCAGTGTGGCCATCCCTGCTAGGGGGTGATTTCTTGCTTTGTCTCTCTGTCTCTTTGTTAAGCACATGTGCCCTATAGCAAAAATCTCTCGAAAGAAAGAAAGAAAGAAAGAAAGAAAGAAAGAAAGAAAGAAAGAAAGAAAGAAGAAAGAAAGAAAAGAAAGAAAGAAATTTAGTTCCTGGGCCAGCTGGTGGTGGTGTGGTTAATTTAAGGTGGCTGGATCTCTCTTTCTATCCCTATCTCTAGCAAGCGCATGCGCCCACCAGCAAATTAAACAACAATTTCCTCCTATCCCTACTATGGTGAATGTTTTTATCATGAAAAGGTGTTGGGTTTTGTCAAATGCTTCTTCTGTGTTATTTGAGATGATTGTGTGGTTTATTTCCTTCATTCTGGAAATGAGATGTATTACATTGATGGTTTTCCTACACTCCTGAAATAAATTATACTTAGACTTGGCGTATAAACCTTTTATATATTCTACTGGATTTGGTTTGCTAATATTTTGTTACAACTTTTATACTTATATTTATAAGAAATACTGATAGATTGTTTTCTTAGGATTTCTTTTACTGGCTTTTTTTAAAGGTAACTTTTTTTAAAGAATGAATTAGAAGTATTTCCTCTTTTTCTGTTTTTAAAAAATTAGAGAAAGATTGCTGTTGATTGTTCTTTAAATGTTTTATTGGATTCACAAATGAAGCCAGCTGGTTTTGGGTTTTCTCTTTTTATTTATTTATTTTTTTTAGGTTTTTGCCATAGGGTGCGTGTGCTTATCAAAGAGGAGAGAGACACAGAGAGAGGGAAAGCAAGAAACCACCCCACTCCCCGTGCCCAGGGAAAATGCCACGCTGCAATCCTTTTTCCGCCATTCTCCTCTTGGGATTTGGGGCACGCATACACACATGTTAGACTTACTTTCTTTTTACTTTTTTTTTTTTGAGAGAAGTTCTTGCTATGGGGTGCATGCTCTCACCAGGAAGACAGTGAGAGACAGAGAGACAGAAAGCGAGAAGTCACCCTCTGGGGGGATGGGCACGCACGCACATGTGCCTGGCATGAGTTTAAGCCGCCAGATCTGGGACCCAAACCATGGTCAACTACATGGGAGTCCAGCAACATAGCCATTACACCAACTGCTGGTCCCCACTAGGATTTCTTTCTTTTTTTTTTGAGAGAGAGGTTTTTTGTTTTGCTATAGGGCGCATGCACTCACCAGAAAGACAGAGACAGACAGAGAAACAGAAAGCAAGAAATCACCCCCCAGGGGGGATGGCCATCCCGCAATCCCTTCTTCATTCCGGGGGGATGGGTATGCACGCACATGTGCCTGGCGTGAGTTTAAGCTACTGGGTCCAGGACTCGAACCATGGTCAGCTACATTGGAGTTCAGCGACATAGCCATTATGCTAACTGCTGGTCCCCCCATTAGGCTTTCTTTATTAGGAAGATTTTGATCATTGATTCAATCTCCATATGTGAATCTGTTAACATTTTCTCTTTCTCTCTAAGTCGGTTTTTGGTCTGTGTGTTTCAGTGATCTTGTCCATTTCACCTAGGTTATCTAATCTGTTGGTGTACAGTTGTTCATTGTGTTCTGTTGTTTTTATTTCTGTAATGTCCGACCGTCATTAGTTCTTTAAGGTGTACAGTTCAATTCTTGATTTGAGATTTTTTTTTCATTTTGTCAAATGTATTCAGTCTCCACAGAGAGACAGAGAGGGAAAGGGAGAAAGTTTCTCTCAGTGAGGATGGTCATGATGTAATCTCTTCTCCATTTCTCCATCCTGTCTGGATTTAGACAGCTGTGTGAAATCTGGCTCCCTTAACCACTAGGTCATGAAGCTGGCCTGAAATCTTTTGTTTTTCCTTTTTAAAAATTGATTGAGTGATTGATTGCCATGGGGCACATGCACTCGCCAGAGAGAGAGAAAGTGAGGTATCACCCCCAGGGGCTAGCCATGCCATAATCCCTCCTTTCCATTCTCCTCTCAGGATTTTAGGCATACACATGCTCAGCATGTTTCTTAGGCCACCAGATCCAGGACCACGCAGTCAGCCATGTGGGATTCAGCTGCCTTCACCACCCCACTGGCTGGCCCAAGATCTTTTTTAATGTAAGTGTTACAGCTATTCATTTTACTCTACTGCTTTAGCTGTATCTCACAAGTTCAGGTATTTTGTGTGTTTATTTTTCAGTAGATCCAATATATTTATAGATTTCTCTTTTGATTTTTTTTATTCTTTTTTTCTCTTTAGATTCCCTCTTTTGATTCCCACATGGCTGACCAGGGTTTGAGTCTCAAGCCCGGCAGCTTGAAAATCATCACAAATAGATAGGTAGGTAGATAGATAGATGCAAAAAGAAAAGGAAAGGAAAAGGAAAATATATATATATATATTGTTTTAAACTTTTTTTTCTTTTTTTGGAGAGGTTTTTGCGATAAGGTGCATGCGCTCGCCAGAAAGAGAGAGAGAGAGACAGAGAAACAGAAAGTAAGAAATCCCCCCCTAAGGGGGATGGCCATGCCACAATCCCTTCTCCTCCATTCTCCTCTCAGGATCTTGGGCACACACACTCACGCGCCTGGCATGAGTTTAAGCCACCAGGTCCAGGACTCGAACCGCGGTCGACTACATAGGAGTCCAGCGACATAGCCATTATGCCAACTGCTGGTCCCTTTTAAACTCTTTATGATAAACAGGATAATAATTTTTTTTTGTTTTCGATATTTGATATTTGGTATAGGGAGTATGTGTTTGCCAGACATAGAGATGAGAAAGAGAGGAAAAGCACCCTCGATTGGGGGGGGAGGGGGCGGGGCATGGCCATACCACAGTCCCTTGCCATTCTCCTCTCAGAATTTTGGGTATGCACACACTCACACCCAGAGTGGTTTTTAAGCCGTCGGGTCTAGGACTGAAGCTGCGCAATCAACCACATGGGTTCCAACTGCCTGACCTCCATGCCATCTGTCGGCCTAAGAATTGTTTTCGTGTGTATTTTCCATGTCATCTAATTCCAAATCCTTCAGATTGAACAGAAATGCACTCTTACAGGCTTCAGTGTCATTCAAGGATGTAGCTGTGAAGTTCTCCCAGGAAGAATGGCAACAAATAACCCCTGCTCAGCGGGATCTGTACAGAGACGTGATGCTGGAAAACTACAGCCACCTGGTCTCCGTGGGTGCGTATAATCATAACTTACCTCGGAACTCCTTACAGGCAGCATTTCCTTTTTAAGTACCCGTAGATGCAAACACTTTATTTAAAGTTTACTGTTATTTAGGCTTTTTGTTTAAGAGACTAAAAGTGATTGAGCACTTTTCAAAACCAGAAAAAATGTTCATGTTGTCAGTGCCCAGTGTTAATTCAAATGAGCTTCAGGATGCTGCTCCTCAAAGTGTCTCTCTTGCACATTTGGATACCAAAACCTCACGCATCTGGCTTATGTTCTCAGTTGTTCCTATTTGCAGGGTACTGCATTTTCAGACCAGAGGTAATCTTCAAGTTGGAACAAGGAGAAGAGCCTTGGATGTCCGAGGAGGAATTCTTGAACAAGAGTTACTCAAGTGAGTTACTGAGCACTAGTGAATAGAATTCTGTGGGATAGTTAGGCTCCAGAAGGTAGTCTGAGGGTGAATACTTTTGTTTTGCAAGATTTATCATAGAAAACCCAAAGGTAGGGGCCGGCGCGTGGCGTGGTGGTTAAAGGTGTTGAACTCCCACATGGCTGACCACTGTTCAAGTCCCAGATCTGGCGGGTTGGTTTTTCACTTTCTCTCTCTCTATCTCTGTCCCTCTCTGGTCAAATTAACATAAGTAAATAAATAAAGTTAAATTAAAAATAATTCTTTAAAGGAAGAAAGAAAGAAAACCCAAAGGTACAAGAAGCACCATTCAAAAGAAACTGATTAATAAACTTGACTACAGGGACCAGCAGATGGAGTACTGGCCATGTCGCTGGACTCTCATGTAGTCGCCCACGGTCTGAGTCCTGGAGCCGGTGACTTAAACTCTCGCTGGGCACGACATGGATTGCGACATGGCCATCTCCCCTGGGGGTGATTTCTCACTTTCTGTCTCTCTGGCGAGTACACGTCCCCTATAGCAAAAACCTCAACAACAACAACAAAAAAACTGACTACATAAAAATTAAGAACTATGTTTATAAAAGATATTGTTGAAATAATTGAAAAGACAAACCACAGAGTAACAAAATATATATAATGTACAAGTAACTTAGAAATGGTGGGCTTTGGGGACCAGCAGATGGCGTAATGGTTATGTCACTAGACTCCCACATAGGTGACTGTTGTTTGAGTGCCAGATCCAGCAGCTTAAACTCATGCCAGGCACGTGTGCATGTGTGCCCAAAATCCTGAGAAGAGAATCAAGGAGAAGGGATTGCGGCATGGCCATCCCTCCCGGAGGTGATTTCTCACTCTGTTTCTCTCTGGCGAGCACACATGCCCTATAGCAAAAAATCTTTTTGAAAAAGAAAAAGAGAAATGGTAAGCTCCCAGGCCAGCCAGTAGCATGGAGGTTACAGTGACTGGATCCCACAAAGTTTGACTGTCAGACCTGTGGCTTGCAAAATATGCTGGGTACATGTGCATGTGTGCCCACATTCCTGAAAGAGGGAATGGAGAAGGGACTGCACTGTGGCCATCTCCAGCGGGGCTGCTTTCTCACTTCCATTTCTCATTCCATCTCTCCCTGATAAGCACATGTGCCCTCTGGCAAAATAATTTTTAAAAAAAGGAAGGAAGGAATAAAACAGGAAAGGAGAAAGGAAGGAATAGTAAGCTTCCTGAAAATGTAAAGAACTTCTGCAAGTCAATGTGGGAAAAAGTAGGCAACCCAATTAAGATGTGAGCAAAAGACTTTGAACAGGAACTTTCAAAATGGCTAGTAATCTTTTTTTCTCTTTCTTTCTTAGGTTTTTGCCATAGGGCTCATTCACTTTCTAGAAAGAGACAAAGAAAGGGAAAGTGAGAAGGCACCTCCAGGGAATGGCCACACTGCACTCTCTCCTCCATTCTCCTCAGGATTTTGAGTACACACACGCCCTGCACGATTTTTAAGCCCCCGGGTCCAGACTCAAACTGCAGTCAGCCATGAACGCCTTCACCACTGCACCACCTGCTGGCCCCAGTAATTATATTCTTTAAGGAAGAATTGCATAGCCACATAAAGTATTATACAGTGATTTTTAAAAATAATTATTTATTTTATTTTATTTTATTTGTTATTATTATTTATGTCTCAATTTGACCAAAGAGAGAGAGAGAGGGAAAGTGAGAAACCAAGCCACTACATCTGGGACCCAAACCGCGGTCTGCCATGTCGGGATTCAGCACCTCAACTCCCACGCCACCTGCCAGCCCTGTACAGTGATTATTAAACAAAACGCCAGAAGATATAAAAGTGGAAATATGGTTGCATTGTGTAAAGGTCAGAAACAAAAAACTCAACTACGTTTTTTTAGGAGTTCATATATTGGTAGTAAAACTGTAAAAAAAATAAAAAATAAAAAAAAAATAATGAAGGAAATGATCATGTAAAAATTAGAAGGGGACCGGCAGGTGGCATAGAGCCTGAGCTTCATTTGATAATAGGAAGTTTGTGCTGTTATAATTTCACTTTGATATTGAAGCGTTGATGGAAATGACGGATTTCGAATTGGAAGAATGGGTTAAGGGACCAGACTCTCACATGGCCCACCACAGTTTGAATCCTGGCACTGGAGACTTGAAAAACATGCCAGGGACATGTGTCCATGTGTACAGTATCCTTCAGGATGGAGAAATGTAAGAGAAGGGATTGCGGCATGACCACGCCACATTGGGGAGCACTTTCTCTCTGTCTCTCTCTCGTCTTTTTGTCTTTCTCTAGCAAATGCATACACCCTCTAGCAACTGAAAAAAATTGGGGACCACCCCATGGTTTGGTGCTTAAAGTGGCTGGATCCTGCATGGTCAACCATGTAGCTCAAGTCCCAGACCTGGCAACTTGAAAAACATGCTGGTGTGGGGCCAGCAGGTGGCATAGTGGTTAAGGTGCTGGATTCCACATGGCTGACTCCACATTTCAAGTCCCAGAACCAGTGGCTTGAAAATCGTACTGGTTGCACATGCATGCATGGCCAAAATCCCAAGAGAACAGAGGAGAAGGTATTGCAGCATGGCCTTCCCCCCTGGGTGTAATTGCTCACTTTCCCTCTTACTATCTCTGTTTCTCTCTGACTAGCACACATGCCTTATGGCAAAAAAATTAAATGTAAAAAAAAGAAGAAAAGAGAAATATGCAGGGCACGTGTGCATACATGCCTAGGATCCTGAAAAGAAGAAGACATGGAGGAGAGGGGATTGCATTGTGACCAAACCCCATGGGAGGTGTTTTCTCACTTTCCTTCTCAGTCCGTTTCTCTCTGGCAAGCACACATGCCCACTGGCAAAATTTAAAAAAACAAAAACATTGGAAGAAGATAGACATTAAGTATTCTACCATTAAAGTATAGATAATATCCATAATCAGATGGTAATTTATGTCCTCAAACCAAACCCTTCCCCTCATATACCTACCTATTCTATGAATACTATTATCTCCTAGTTTTTCTTGTTTACTTTTCTTTAGTTAATAGTTTTTATTACATTCATCCTATTCTTTCACTTTTTTCTGAAATAGTTATTCCTACAAAACTTAATCTTATATTCCTTATTCCTTTTGTTCTCTATCCAACCAGCTAGGAAAATCGTACTTATCACATGCCACATGCTACAGGTATACATTAGTTACTATTGATAATTTCCTTTCCCATAAGCACTGTGTTATTCTTTAAAGGAAAGAGCTTGAAGGCTTATATATTTATACACCTACATATGAATTGTTTAATCTTGGGAAACCAAAAAGTGAAATGCAACATTCAACATTCTAGGTTGTCTAGAATCCCTGATCATTAGAGGTGTAAGATACATAGATGTTTTCCATTTTTCTCAGGTTTAGAAGATTACGAAGGTGAAGATCTGATCAAGAGGAGCAAAAAAAGTAAACACTTGCAGCAAGTAGTATTCATCAATAATAAAACATTGACTAGAGAGGAAGAGAAAGTTTTGGGGAAACCATTTAATCTACACAGAGCTCCTGTTTCTTCAGCAAGTATATCCTGCATATGTGACTCATGGGGAGTGAATCTGCAAAATACTTATGAATTTATTACTAATAATAGAAACTACTCAGCAAAGAAAGCAGATTATCATAGTGTATGTGAGAACTTGCCTTACAAAGTTAAGTTTGAGAGAGCTCAAACTAGACAGAAATTTTGGGAATATAGTAAAAACATGAAAGTCCTCAGATATAAGGAAAATCTTCCTGAACATCAAAAGTTTCCATCTTCAGAGCAAGCCTTTGAATGTAGTGAAATTAGAAAAACCTGTGGTAAGGCTGACTGTGTTATACATAAGAGTTCTCACATAGAAAAATCTGGTAAAGATGATGAATTTAGGAAAAACTCCGATAATATTCTCTTTGACCCCAAGAGAACTGGCAGAGGGGAGAAACACTCTCACTTGAAACAGTGTGAGAAATCTTTAGATAAGGCAGCTGTGGAGATACACAATAAATTTAACATGGCTGTGAAACATCACGAATATAATGCAAGTGCAAATAATTTCAGCAGTTTTACTCAAGCTCAGAGAATTGTCACAGGAGAGACTCTGTTAGTATACAGTGGCAGAACACAAACTGGGGATGAGTCATTTAAATATTACGAACATAAATCCTATCAGACATTAGCCCACAAAGTACGTCAGAGAATTCACTCCGAGCTAAAACCCTATAAATGTAGTGAATGTGGGAAATCCTTCTGTCAGAAAGGACATCTCATTCAGCATCACAGAACTCACACAGGAGAGAAACCATTTGAATGCAATGAATGTGGGAAAACTTTCTCCCAGAAGTCTCACCTCAGTACACATCAGAGAATTCACAGAGCAGAGAAACCCTATAGATGTAATGAATGCGGGAAGACATTTGTCCAGAAATCCACCCTCAGGGGACATCAGAGAATACACACAGGAGAGAAACCCTACGAATGTAGCGAATGTGGGAAAACTTTTGTCCAGAAGTCGACCCTCAGAGATCATCATAGAATTCACACAGGAGAGAAATCCTTTCAGTGCACTGAATGTGGGAAAACTTTTGGCCAGAAGTCAAACCTCAGAATACATCAGAGAACTCATAGTGGGGAGAAAACTTATCAATGTAATGAATGTGAAAAATCTTTCTGGCGAAAAGACCATCTCATTCAACATCAGAAAACTCATACAGGTGAGAAACCTTTTAAATGCAATGAATGTGGGAAAACTTTTGCCCGGACATCAACCCTCAGAGTGCATCAGAGAATTCACACTGGAGAGAAACCATTTAAATGTGATGAATGCGGGAAAAATTTTGTCCGGAAAGCAATCCTTAGCGATCATCAGAGAATTCATACAGGGGAGAAACCTTTTCAGTGTAGTAAATGTGGGAAAACTTTTGGCCAGAAATCAAACCTCAGAATACATCAAAGAACTCACAATGGGGAGAAATCTTTTGAATGCAGTGAATATAGGAAATTGTATAAGAAGTCAACCCTCAATGTATATCAGAGAATTCAGGAAAAGAGATCCCTTTTGATAGAGTAACTGGATAATTCTGACAAAAGACCACCCATTTCACACCACAGAATACTCATTGGGGTAAAGAAAAAACAAATGGGGGGCCACTGGGTAGATTGGTGGTTAAGGTGCTGGGCTTCCACATGACTGAATGCGAGTGTGTTGAAAATCAAACTAGGCGTATATGTCTGTGTGTGCCTAAAATCACAAGAGAATGGAGGATATGGAACTGCAGTGTGGCCATCCTGGGGGGAGTGAGTTCTCACTTTCTCTCTGTCTCTCTCTGGCAAGTGCACACACCCTATGGCAAAAACCTTAAAAAAATTTTTTTTATCATGATGAATGTAAAAAAAATTATTCCAGAGGTCAACCATCAACAGTACATCAGAAAGTTCACACAGAAGAGAAGCAATATGTATATGAACGTAGGAGGAATTTTCTCCAAAAGCAAAGCTCGGAGTATATCAAAGAATTCATGTTGACTTCTGTTTCTTTGAAAGGACTATGGGAAGTTCTCCTGAGTAATGTCATGCCTCATTAGATATCTCATTCACGTCAAAGACTGGTAGTCTGTTCCCTGTTAACAGTAAGGAAGATACCTCATGTAAGGAGGGAGATTCCCTGCATGTAAGGAAGATACCTCAAAGAGCCACAGCCGTAGACACACAGCTAGTCTAAACTTCTCAGTCACTCTTTCGTCTAAGTGGAACTTAGATGGAAAGTAAATGCCCATGATCTATGCCACATCCAGGTCTGACAAATAAAATCCTTCTCTGACAAACTACCAAAGAACCTATCAGAATAAAATGGATATGATTTCTAGCACAGTTGTGGGTACCACATTTCAATATGACCACAACACAAGATTGAAAAGGAAAAGAAAAAAAAACAGAAAGAAAAGAAAACAGAGTGCCTGAATAAATATGTGGAACAAAATTCTCTTCCACGTTTTTACCAGTTGAATTTGTGGACAGAAGTTAAACATGTATTCTGTTGAGCTCTTACACATTTAGGTCTATGCATCTATTAATACACATAATGCTGCTATCTCTCTGCTAGGAAGGCAGAAAATAGTTTAGCCAAGCTTAGCCAGAGGGCACAGACTTAGGCAGTTACTGCATAAAGGAGGCCCTTAGAGATCATCCTAGAATTTGTACAACAGAAATCCCTTGTGTAATGAAATAGATGGTACCAATTCATACAGGGCTTTGGATGAACCTAAAATGTTGGAAGTCATTTTTGGTTGACAGTGAGTCACCATGACACAGCTCCAAGTAAATGTGCCTTGTTTATTGACATGAAGTCCCTCCCTCCAAAGTTCATACCTCCACATATTCCAGCCACAGCTGTTTAAAGGAGAAAAAGGTTTCCCTGTCTCCAGAAGAAACGAAAAGCCATTCTGGGAAGGAGAGGGACTCAAACTGGCTCTATCAGGTATGAGTGACCAAGTCTGTTACTTACCAGTTACTGTGGGAGCATAGAAACACCTAGATCTAGCTCATGGGATTTGGATAGGATTCACAGTAGGGAAGATAAAGAAATGTAACCTGATGTGTGAGCACTTTGGGCCAGTGAAATGTGATGTCATTACTTTGCTATCTGCATGTATAATAGGAATTACTGTGTTATATGCTGGGCCTACTGTAAGCTGCCAATCAGGAGGAGCTGCATGTAAGGAAGATACCTCAAAGAGCCACAGCCCTGTTGACCACTTTGAGCCTCAGTTCTCTGTACGTGGTGGTTAACTAAAACTCTGGGAAAAGAGGCAGACCTTGGGAGTTGAGGGAAGGAGACTTGACTTGCCCTGACAAGGATACTAGAGTCATCCCTTTTGAAATCAACTGTTAGCTTACTCTTGGGCTCTTATACACTGGACGCCTCTTGCTTGAGTATAGGCTTCTTGTCTAAAATTCCAGTTTGAGGATCTGTCATCTGACTCAACAACAAAATGAAAAGGACCTAAGAAACCTCATTTGTGACCTGAAAGTTGGACTTGCAAGAATGCAGCTGTCCTGTCCCCATGGTGTCTCAGCTGTCCATGAGATAGTATCAGCCATCTCATAGGATAGCCCCACTTTGCTGCCTGAAGGAAAGTGGCTGAGTTAGTAGGGCCCTCGATTCATGGAGGTTTCTCTAATTGGGTCTGGTTCATTGACGGTTTGGCTAGCCAGGATGCTGTCACTATTTCAACACAGTGACATACAGACCCAAAAATGAAAGTAGTTACTCTTCTCAGTGGACAGAACACAAGGATGTTCTCAGCCATAGCCATTATTCCATCTGATGAAACTTGTTGCATTTTTATTGACCCTTGGGCTCTTGCTGTGGCTGACATATTTGACACTGCAGTTGGAAAACTAGAGACAGATTGAAAGCATCCCCTTTGGTGCTCTGGATTATGGGGAAAATCACAGCTGCTGAGCATGCTATCTGGGTTGCTCAACTAGATGCCCATGAAAAAAAAAAAATTCTCTGGGGACCAGCAGTTGGTGTAATGGCTATGTCACTGGACTCCCATGTAGTCAACCGTGGTTCAAGTCCCAGGCCCAGTGACTTAAACTTACGCCAGGCATGTGTGCATGCATGCCCAAGATCCCGAGAGGAGGATGGAGAAGGGATTGTGGAGTGGCCATTCCCTCTTGCTTTCTGTCTTTGTCTTTCTAGTGAGTGCACACGCCCTACAGTAAAACCTCTCCAAAAAAAAAAAAAATTCTCTGATGTGACTGATCAAGCCTTATCTGCCCAGACTGCCTCCTGGATCCACCAATGCCCTAGCAAGGCAAAACATATGACATCTCACACTACATACAAAGTAAAGGGCTCGATACCCCTTATGCTCCCATTGGTATCATTCGATATAAGAACTTACAGTTTTTTCTCTATGAATAGCCAATGCCCCATTGGCTATCCTAGTTGTTTAATTCACTTCTTTCTCTCTGATTTTCAGTGTCTTCACATGGTAAGTTGTGTGTAAATATACCACACATGGGGACCAGCAATTAGCATAATGGCTACTTTGCTGGACTCCCATGTAGTTGACCACAGTTCGAGTTCCAGACCCAGTGGCTTTAACTGCCATTGGGTGAGTGCGTGCATGCCCAAGATCCTGAGAGGAGAATGGAAAAGAAAGGATAGCGGTGTGGCCATCCCCCTAGGGAGTGATTTCTTGCTGTCTGTCTCTGGTGAACGCACTCGCCCTACAGCAAAAACCTCTCCAAAAAGAAGAAAGAAAAATACCACACATGGCCGTTTGTCTCTCAATGCCATCATTCTGTTACTTTAGTAACACATCCTCCTTTTGTCATCAGGGCTAGCATATACCACATGTGAGTCATAATACCCTGTCTTTCGGGGGCCACTGGGTAGTATGGTGGTTAGGTACTGGACTTCCACATGGGTGACCTCAGTTTGAGTCCCAGACCTGACAACTTGAAAAAGGCCAGGTGTGTGTGTGCATGCCCCAAATCCCAAGAAAATCGAGGAGAAGGGACTATGGCATGGCCATCTCCCCTGGAGGGTGATTTCTCACTTTCTCTTTTCAGTGAGCACACATGCCCTAAAAACAAACAACTTTCTGACCTGAAATGTTTCATGGAAGAATATTTGGATCAACTTTGGGAAAGAACACCTCTCTTAGAATTTTAGAAATGGGTGGGACATAACCCAGTGAGATTGTGAACCTAGAGCTGCCAGCAGCCTTGTCAAAAAAAAAAAAAAAAGAATCTGTGGAAAAGATAAGGTTTACATGGAGAGAAGCTGATGCCACGAGACTGATGGTACACAAGTCCAGTTACTGCTATAGTCCCTGAGAATCAGATCGTTGCCATTTATTTACCTTGTTTATAGTATTTGGTAATACAAAGTAAGTCTTTCATTCTTTAAATTGTTCCCAAACATTTTACTCGTTTTGTTTTTGTTTGGTTGTTTTTTGTTTGTTTGTTTTAAGAATTACTTAGCATGCTGGGTGCATGTGTGTGCATGCCCAACATCCTGAGAGGAGAATGGAGGGAAAGGAATTGTGGTGTGATTTCTCACTTTCTGTTTCTGTCTTTCCAGCATGTGCATGCACCCTATAACAAAACAGAACAACACCAACAACAAGTTACTTATTGGGCCAGAGTGTGGAGTGGGGGTTGAAGTGCTGGACTCCTATATGGCCGACTGCAGTTTGAGTCCCAGACCTGGCAACTTGCTTTCTCACTTTCCCTCTCTCTCTGGTGAATTAAAAAATAATAAAATTAATTATTTCATAAGTTACTTAGTTAATTTCACTTATCATTATCATTTTCTAATTTGCTATAGGACACATGTGCTCACCAGAGAGAGAGAGAGAGGGAAAGTGAGATAGCAAGCCACCAAATCTGGGACTTGAACTATGGCAGGCCATGTGGGAGTCCAGTGCCTCAACCACCATGCCACCTGATGGACTTTTACTCACTTTCTTAAAAGAGAGAGACCCATCTCTCTCATTGCATTCTTTTAAATAGAACCTATTAGAATTATGATTGGGTTTGCATTAAGTTCCGGATCAGGTACCAACTAGGTGAGATTCACCTAGGTAGCCTGCCTGGATCATTCCTTGGGAGGCCGGACAACAAAGTCCCATGACTGGGCACTTGGGCTTTAGCTGCTGTTCTTTGGCTAAGACAAGCGCACAGGAAGCTCTCCACACAGATACATCATTATCTGGAGACCACGATGTGTGCTCCACTCAGGAGTGCTCCTCGCTGATCTTACGAAGTCATGGGCCTTTATTCCAGCAGGTGAATGCCTCAACTGAGGCCCAGAGGAGTTCATTTCCTGGTTCATACCTGCTAAAGGTCTCAAGCTAATGAAAGAAAATAGCCTCAAAGAGGCAGGAACTTTTGTCTGTTTTATTCATAATCTATCTCAGACATGTGAAATAGTCCCTATATATATATATATATATATATTTTTTTTTTTTTTGGAGAGGTTTTCGCTATAGGGCGCATGCGCTCGCCAGGCAGACAGAGAGAGACATAGAGACAGAAAGCGAGAAATCACCCCCCAGGGGGGATGGTCACACCGCAATCCCTTCTCCTCCATTCTCTTCTCGGGATCTTGGGCATGCATGCACACGCGCCCGGCGTGAGTTTCAAGCCACCGGGTCCGGGACGCGAACACGCGGTCAACTACGTGGGAGTCCAGCAACATAGCCATTATGCTAACTGCTGGTTCCCGTCCCTTCATATTTTAAGCACTCAGAAACATTTACTAAAGGTACAATTACCAAAGTGAAGTCTGAGCATGTTTCCTTTGGATGCTATAGATTATCTCTTGAGATGATTCCACATTTATTATAAATGAAGTATGGATGGGAGCTGCCCATTCACAGGCTTCTATTTTGGATAGTTGCCAAATTTCTTAAAAGAAACTTAACTCATTCTCAATATTCAGAAACATACAGTACTTTCTTCAGGTTTTTGTCAGTCACAACAGAATTTGGCTATATTTTCCGAGCCAGTGGCAGGACCTGACTCCCATTTCTCCTCAGCAGGTGCCTAAGTCTCAAAAGCACTGCAAGCATTTCCTGATATTATCCACCACCCCCCTTTTCTGCTGGTGCATTTATAAAACCTATCATCTATAGAGCATCCCTGGGCCTCACTGAGTTAAATGAATGTGTTTATGTAATACTGAAGCCTAAGCCTCTTTGCAACTTTGTGCAGCTTAACCTCTGGCAAGGGAATGCCAGGTCTGTTTCCTGATGGAACCCTTACGTTTTTCCATTGTTGCATATTCTAGATCAGTTCTTCTAAACTCAGGGCTCTTGGGGCCAGCAGATGGCATAGTGGTTACGTTGCTGAACTCTCACGTGGCCAACAATGGTGCAAGTCCTGGGCCTAGTGGCTTGAAAATCACATCAGCTGTGTGCATGCGTGCCCAAGATCCCAGGAGGAGAATGGAGGAAAAGGGATTATAGTGTGGCCATCCCCCCAGGAGGTGATTTCTCACGTTTCTTCTGCCTCTGTCTCTCTGGTAAGGCCATGTATCCTAATGCTAAAACCTTTTTAAAAAATGTAAAAACAACAACTGAGGGCTCTTGATTCAGCACTGTGATATTGATGCCCAACCCTGCCCTGTGCATTGTAGAAAGTCTAGCAACATCCGCGGTCTCTCCACATTAGATGCCAAGAACCTCTGACCTCCTTCAGTGTCAACAACCAGATGTTCCCAGGCATTGCCAAATGCTTCTGGAAGGCAAAAATAGCACATGGTTGACACCTAGTGTTTCTAGTAAAGATCTGAAAGCCATGAACCCTCAGCTTTGATAGTCACCTTCACTTTTTCATTATGTTAGAGGATCTGGGCTGATTGTGGGGAACCCTCCAACCCCACTCTTCATTACTTCATGAAGTCATTTTCTTATTATGTTTTAGTCTCCACTGTTTGTGAAAAGTCTGTAGCCATTTATAAGGTTATCACCAATTGTGTCATAACTTTCTGTGAAAACCCTGTGTAGAGGATAAAATTCGAGGTATCGACTAGAAGAAAGTACTTGCAGGACCAGCAGTTAGTGTAATGGCTGTCACTGGACTCCCATGTAGTCGACCACAGTTCGAGTCCCAGACCCGTTGGCTTAAACTCATGCCAGGTGCATGTGCCTGTGTGCCCAAGATCCCAAGAGAAAAAAGGAAGAGAAGGGACTGCAGCATGGCCATCCCCCAGGGGGTATTTTGCGCTTTCTGTCTCTGTCTGTCTTTCTGGCGAGCGCACGCACCCTATAGCAAAAAAAAAAAAAAAAAAACTCTCCGAAAAAAAAAAAGTACTTGCAAACCACACATCTCATAAATGACTCATAAATAAAATTTATTCAGAACTCTTCAGAAAGTAGATCCAAATAACGTACAAAAACATGATCATATATTTCACCAAAGAAAATGTACAGGTGGCAAAGGAATACATGAAAAGATGTTCATTATTGGGGCGCAATGGTGCAGAAGTAATGCCACTGGGTCCGCGTGGGGAAAGTCCTGGTTTTGCATCCAAAACCTCCCTGAGAACGCTGCACGTGTGTGCACGCAGACACGTGAGCCAGGTTGGCTGAGACTAGGGTGGATCCCAGCATGAAAACACTGTTAAGAGGGACTACCTTTCTCAAGAAATAACTGAAAAAAAAAAACTTTAGGGTTGGCAGGTGGCATGGTGGTTGGAGTGCTGGACTCCCACAAGGCCAACCGCAGTTAGAGTCCCAGACATGGTGGCTTGAAAAATCATGCTGGCACATACGTGTACATGCCCAAAATCTCAGAAGAATGGAAAAAAAGGGATTGTAGCATGGCCATGCCCCCTGGGGAGTGATTCCTCACTTACCTTCTCACTACCCCTCTCTAGCAAGTGCAAATGTCCTATAACATACATACATACATACATACTGACGTTTTGCCCTCTGGCCAAAGCATAGGGAGCTGGTACTGACATGACCAACTACAGTTCTGAGTCCTAGCCCCAGAGGTTTGAACAATATGCCAGGCACACATGTGTGCACACCTAAAACCCCAATAGAATGGAGAGATGACAGGAAGAGGATTGTGGTATGACCATGTTCCACTGAGGAGTGCTTTCTTCTATTTGTTCTCTGTCTCTCTCTCTCTCTCTCTCTCTTTCTGAAAAATACAAAGACCTTCTGGAAATTAGAAAGAAAAAAAACTGCCTGCAGGTGGCGCAGTGGTTAAGGTGCTAGACTCTCACATGGCTAACCATGGTTTGAGTCCTGGACCCAGTAGCTTGCTTTCTCACTTTCCTTCTCTCTCCTTGACAACCCCCCTCCCCTCCGCCGCTTGCTCTGGGTGAGCGCATGTGCCCTATAGCAATTTTTAAAAAAATAATAAAAACAATAAATAAAATTAAATAATTCTTTTTTTTTTTTATAGGTCCTGTAGGTGGTGTGGTAGTTAAGGCGTTGGACTTCCATATGGCAGACTGCAATTTGAGTCCTGGACCTGGCAGCTTGCTATCTCACTTTCCCTCTCTATCTTTGTCTGGTTAAATTAAAAAA
>NW_006159436.1:470433-474971 GCF_000334495.1 Tupaia belangeri chinensis | reverse complement strand
AAAAAAAAAAAAAAAAAAAAAAGTTAAAAATAAATAATTATTTTTTAAAAAGACTTATGGGGACCGGCAGTTAGCATAATGGCTATGTCGCTGAACTCCCACGTAGTCGACTGTGGTTTGCGTCCCGGACCCGGTGGCTTAAAACTCACGCCGGGCACGTGTGCGTGCGTGCCCAAGATCCCGAGAGGAGAATGGAGGAGAAGGGATTGCGGTGTGACCATCCCCCCTAGCGGGGGATTTCTCACTTTCTGTCTCTATGTCTCTCTCTGTCTGTCTGGCGAGCACACACGCCCTATAGCGAAAATCTCTCAAAAAAAAAAAAAAAGAGAGAAGGACAAGAGAGTGTACAGGTTCTTTGGCAAGAACTCTCTTTGGCCCGTTTAAATGAACACAGGTGGCTGATCAGCTATACCTTATTCTTTCCCTCAGGAACTTGAGATCAGCACTACGAAGAAAAGGTAGGGTCGCGCTGAGGCTTTTGTAGTTCAGTTAGTTTACTGTAAACTAAAATGTGCCTTTGAGGCCATAACTCCAATGCTTAATTAACCAAGGTCTTACCCCATGCCACTCTTGGGAGTCCTGGATCCAGTGACTTGAAAATCACACCAGGCGCATGTGTGTGTGTACTAAAACCCCAAGAGGAGAGTAGAGGAGAAGGGATTGTGGTGTGGCCATCTCCTGGGGATGTCTCTCACTGTCTCTCTGTCTCTCTCTCCAGCTGGTGAATGTACCCTATGACAAAAACCTAAAAAAGAAGAAAAGAAAAATTTAAATAGTCACCACATTCCACAGACAGCTCTGAACTGCTTTTAACTTCTCAGTAGTAAATTATTCAAGAAAACATGAGTTTTGATTGTGGCAGTCATTACACAATGCTTACGAATATCAAATCATCTCCTTGTACATCTTTTTTAAAAATACTTGTTTAATTTTATTTATTCATTCACTTATTTTTTAATTCAATGAGAGAGAAAGAGACACAGAGAGAGAGGGAAAGCGAGAAAGCAAACCACCAGGACTGGCACTCGAACCATGGTCAGCCATGTGGGAGTGTCCAGTGCCTTAACCACCATACTACCTGCTAGTCCCCTCTCCTTGTACATCTTTAATATACTCAATCTTTTTAGTCAATTAAATGTTTTAAAATCAAAAGTAACCAGCAGGTGGCATGGAGGTTAAAGTGGCTGGATCCCCCATAGCTGACTCTGTGGTTCAAGTCCTGGACCTGGCAGTTTGAAAATCACACCAGAGGCGTGTGAAGATTGGACAGGAATTAGATCCAGTGAGTAGGTAAATAAGGCAGGGACCCTGAAAAGAGAGCCACTATCTGCCATGCTAGGCAGTCACGTGATGCTATTTTTCTTTTTCCCTTTTTTCATAGAATATGTTCCTTTGACCTATGGACATGTAGATCTTTTATTTAAAAAAAAAAAAAAGAATTATTTTACTTTAACTTTATTTAGTATTATTTTCCAGTTTGACCAGAAAGAGACAAAGAGAGAGGGGAAGTGAGAAAGGAAACCACCAGATCCAGGATTTGAACCAATTGGCCACGTGGGAGTCCAGCGGCTTTAACCATGCCATGCTACCTGCCAACCCCGTGGACATGTAGATCTTGCTACTAAAGAATGTATGACTCCTTGCTATGAGACTTAAGAAGACAAAAACCAGAGGCCAATTGTTACAGTCCAGAGCACACAGACAAAGGAAGAGATTTTTTTTTTTTTTTTTTTTTCCCAGAGACCTGAAGAAGATGACTTCCTGAAGTCAGGCAATAAAATTCAAAATTAACAGCCTCTGAGCCTCTGAGATAACAGCTTTTCCCAAATTATCAGCCTCTGAACTAACGAGTTACCAAATCAGTCACTATTAGCATAACCTACAGGACATGTGAACCCCCCCCCACACACACACACACACACACACACTGACACAAGTTCGTGGTGGTGCAGGGGTGATCGGGCCCAGTACTGGCAGTGGGACACAGGTCCCTCACGCTCATGAAGAATTAGAGACGTGGACGTGGAGAGGGGACAGCAAGTGGAGTTTATTAAGAGAGGGAAGGAAGAACAGACCCCAAGCACAGAGTAGGTCCTGGAAATGGGTTGCCAAAGAGGAGAGGCTTTGTCTGGGCTTGTTTTCAGGTGGGGCTCCTGCAAGCATTTCCCTCGGGCTAGAGGACACATGCTGGGCGGTTCTGGTTATTGGTCTCCTAATTTTGGAGTGAGTACAAAGTATCAGGAGATCCTTTGTTCCTTATATATTCTGGTGATGAATCTTTTGTCAGATGTCATTCCAGAGAAGATAACAAGAGTAGAATGGAAGAGACGAGACTGCAATGTGGCCGTCCCTCCAGGGGGTAACTTCTCACTTTCCCTCCCTCTGTCTCTTTTTCTGGCAAGCACAGGAACTCTATGGCAAATACCTAAAAAAAAATTTTTTTTTAAAAGGCTGGATCCCACAATGGCTGACTGCAGTTCAAGTCCCGGACCCGAGCAGCTTGAAAATCATGCTGGGCACATGTGCATGCATGCCCCAAATCCTGAAAGGAGAATGGAGAAGGGATTGCAGCGTGGCTATCCCCTAGGGGGTGATTTCTTATTTTCACTCTCTCTGTCTATCTCTGGTGAGCACCAATGTCCTATAGCAAAAACAAAAGCAAACAAACAAAAAGGACAAAAACTAACAAGTGTATAGGACCAGGAGATGGCGTAGCGGTTATACCACTGGACTCCCACATGGCCAACCACAGTTCAAGTCCTGAAACTGGTGGCTTGAAAATCATGCTGGGCACACTAAGCTGAGCCACTGGGCCTGTGGCGTTCATGCTCCTAGTCCCTGACTGTCCACTGCACAATCCACAGTCCACGACCCACAGCCCAGCACGGGCTGATCACCTCAGACGCTTGCCAGTGCCATGTCACATAGTGAGGTCCTTGGGTTGCAGGAGCAGAACCTGCAAGGTTCTCATAAGGAATTGTTCTTTAGCAATAATAGGAAGAGAAATAGCGTTCCAGGCTCAGTTTCTTTTACAATGGTGATACAGAAAAAATACTGCTGGATGCATAACATGAGTCTGAACAGAGTAGCTCCGAGAGTTCTCACGGTGACAACCCACCTCGCTCACAGACTCCCCAAGGTCATAGAGCTTCTGAAACAGATACCCAGAGCATTGGAGGGGAAACAGCTCTCAGCCTAAGGAAGAGCATATGGAGAAAAGGAGTGAGGCTGAAAGTATCGTGAAGAAACAGATTGGACATTGGATTGGTCAAGTCAGCCAGGAAATATCCCTCCCAGAGTTCCTCTTTATTTTTGAGAGGTTTTCGCTATAGGGCGTGTGCACTCACCAGAAAGACAGAGAGACAGAGAGACAGAAAGCGAGAAATCACCCCCCAAGGGAGATGGCCACGCCGCAATCCCTTCTCCTCCATTCTCCTCTCGCAATCTTGGGCACGCACACACACGCGCCCGGCGTGAGTTTAAGCCACCAAGTCCAGGACATGAACAGCAGTCGACTACATGGGAGTCCAGCGACATAGCCATTATACCAACTGCTGGTCCCCAGAGTTCCTCTTTAAGCACCCAAAGAGCAAGCTACTCTTAGCATGAGAAACACACGTGACGTGTTATAAAGAAAGGGGCATTTTCTCCACAGAATTCATCCTGTTTTACTTTTGATTTATTTACTATTAATCTTCAGTTTTACCAGAAAGAAAGGGAGAGAGAGAAGGAGAGGGGGAAAGCAAGTTGATCAGTCTGAGACTTGAACCACAGTCCACCATGTGGGAGTCCAGTGCCTTAACCACCACACCACCTGCTGGCTCCTTCTTCGCAGAATTTTTAAAGGCTTTTCTTACATCTCTGCTGCTCTCTCATCTGCTGACCATTAGATTGGGTATTTATCTCTTTTTGTTGTTGTTGAGAGGTTTTGCTATTGGGCACATGTGCTCGCCAGAAAGAGACAGACAGAAAGGGAGAAATCACCCCCTGGGGGGATGGCCACGCCTCAATCCCTTCTCCTCCATTTTCCTCTCAGGATCTTGGGCATGCACGCACACACGCCCTGTGTGAGTTTAAGTCATCGGGTCCAGGACTTGAACCGCAGTTAACTACATGGGAGTCCAGCGACATAGCCATTAAGCAACTGCTGGTCCTGGATTGGGTATCTATCTTGGAAGGCACCTGACAACCTCCACTAGCACCTTTTGATGAAGAATTGGAATTCAATTTTTTTCATTTAGTGAGAATTTACGTCTGAGCTTGCAACCTAGCTAAATTAACTGAAGAGTCACTGTGATCCTTTGGTGGCTTCACCAGTTGTGTTCACTGGTTCTATAAATGCTGCATTCCTAATCTAGTAACATGAAAGAACAGACACTAAAGTCATGCTGACCTATAATTATACCTACGGGATCAATTAATTAGCCTCTCACACTGAGTAATATTTACTATAGCAATTTGGTAGGAAATTTTATTTCAATATTAGATATAAATACCTAAGTATAAATACTTTTAATACACTAGTCATGATATATATA
>NW_006159436.1:467220-467992 GCF_000334495.1 Tupaia belangeri chinensis | reverse complement strand
TCCCCCCTCCCGCCGCCAGCTTGGCGGGGGCCCGGGGGGACACGCAGAGCCCGGAAGGGCCCGCAACGTCCCCCCGTCATTTATTCTTAAGTAGTAACTGGAAACCAAGGCACATCTACCAACTACACTGAGCAATGCATACGTTAAACTGTTCTGCTTTTGCAGCATAAAGACTTCAGCCTCCAACTGTTAGGTAATCGGTCACCTTGACAGTTGCTGTTCTGTTGAAGTGACCTTCTCAGTTCCCTTTACTCTTCATTCCTCTGGATTGGTGAATTTAATCTTATCTTTTGTGCTTAACTTTTGTGCTCTTAAAATCAGCTTAATCCTAAGCAAATCTCTGTCTACTTTAAAAGGCTGAAAATGGAAAAAAAAAATAAATAAATCTTTGCAAAATCACCCCCCACCCCCGCCGCCAAAAAAAAAAAAAATAAGGAAAGGAAATCACACCAGCACCTGCGCATGCTGCCCAAGATCCCAAAAGGACAAAGAAGGAGAAGGGATTGCAGCATGGCCATCACCCAGCGGGTGATTACTCACTTTTCCTCTCACTGTCTCTGTCTCTCTCTCTGTTTCTCTCTCTCTCCAGCAAAAACCTCTTAATAGGGGCCAGCAGGTGGAATGGTGGTTAAGGGCACTGGATTCCCACATGGCCAACCACAGTTCAAATCTGACCTAGTGTTTCCTCACTTTCCCACTCTCTCTCTGTCTCTCTTTCTCTCTGGTCAAATAAATAAATAAATAAATAAAGTTAAGTAAAATAATTCTTTTT
>NW_006159436.1:460681-467197 GCF_000334495.1 Tupaia belangeri chinensis | reverse complement strand
TAAAGGGTGCGTGAGCTCTCCAGACAGACAGAGAGAGACAGAGAGACAGAAAGCAAGAAATCACCCCCCAGAGGGGATGGTCACGCTGCAATCCCTTCTCCTCCATTCTCCTCTTGGGATCTTGGGCACGCACACACACGCGCCCGGCGTGAGTTTTAAGCCACCGGGTCTGGGACACGAACCGTGGTCAACTACGTGGGAGTCCAGCGACATAGTCATTACGCTAACTGCTGGTCCCTTCAGTAAAATATTCTTAAAAAAATAAACAAATAAATGTTAATTAATAAATAAATATTTAAAATAACAAGTGTAGTAAAAAGGCACTCTTTTACACTGTTGACAGGAATGTAAACTAATATGGTCATTATGGAAGGCAATAAGAAGTTTCTTTGTGTGTTTTTTTTTAGAGAGAGATATCTTTGCTACAGGGTGTGTGCACTCACTGGAGAATGCAGAGAAACAGAAAAAAGAGAAGTCACCTCACAGGTAGGATGGCCATGCCACAGTCCCTTCTGCTCCACTCTCCTCCCAGGATCCTGGGCAGGCACGCGCATGTGCCTGACATTAGTTTCAAGCTGCCAGGTCCAGGACTTGAACTGAGGTCAGGCCATGTGGGAGTCCAGTGACGTAACCATTATGCCATCTGCCGATCCCAAGAAGTTCCCTCAAAAAGCCAAAACTTGGGACCAGCAGATAGCGTAATGGCTATGTCGCTGGCCTCCCACGTAGTCGACCGCGGTTCAAGTCCCGGACCCGGTGGCTTAAACTCATGCTGGGCGCGTGTGGGTGCATGCCCATGATCTCGAGAGGAGAATGAAGGAGAAGGGATTGTGGTGTGGCCATGCCCCCAGGGGGTGATTTCTCGCTTTCTGTCTCTCTGTCTCGCTCTGTCTGGCGAGTGCACGCGCCCTATAGCAAAAACCTCTCCAAAAAAATTAAAAAAAAAAAAGTCAAAACTTGAACTGCCATAGGATTCAGCAATCCTAAGGTACAGAACTAAAGGAAAAGATATCAGTATGTCATAGATATATGTGCACCCCAGGGCTTATTGCAGCAAATGTATGCTTAAAAATACCTAAACTGGAGCCAACAGGTGGTGTGATGGTTAAAGGCACTGGATTCCCACATGGCCAACCACAGTTTAAGTCCTGGACCTCGTGGCTTGCTTTCTCTCTCTGTCTCTCTCTGCTTGTTCTGTCCCTCTCTGGTCAAATTAAAAAATAATAATAATAAGTAGATAGATGATTGATTGATGGATGGATAGATAAATAGATATCTTCTGAGATGCTTACTGAACTTGAGCTGCAAAAACTACTTTCAGGAATAAGAATGTTTACTAAAGATTTTCTTCTAGACTTCACCCTCCAGTTCCCAATCTATAAAGTGGTAGGGCCTCTGGGGACCAGCAGTTGGTGTAATGGCTATGTTGCTGGACTCCCATGTAGTCAACCATGGTTCAAGTCCCAGACTCGGTGGCTTAAACTCATGCCAGGTGCATGTGCATGTGTGCCCAAGATCCCAAGAGGAGAATGGAGGAGAAGGGATTGCGGCGTGACCATCCCCCCCCCCACTTTCTGTCTCTCTGTCTCTCTCTTTCTGGCAAGCACATGTGCCCTATAGCCAAAACCTCTCCCCACACATACACACCAAAAAAAGTGGTAGGGCCTTTGTATCCTTCTTTCCTTCTCCCTCTTCTTCTTTAAATTTATTTTTTAAAATTATTTTATTTATTTATTTATTTATTTATTTATTATTTTTTATTTTTGGAGAGATTTTCGCTATCGGGCACATGCACTCTCCAGACAGACAGAGAGAGACAGAGAGACAGAAAGTGGGGGGTCCGGGATGCGAACCGTGGTCGACTACGTGGGAGTCCAGCGACATAGCCATTACGCTAACTGCTGGTTCCCTATTTATTTATTTTTTAAGGTAAAGTATTTTCTTGGCTCTCAGTGCCTCCTTTATGTTGCTAATTTTTGCCTTTCCTCCCTCTTATTTAGGAGTGGCAGAAACTCAGATCTTCTGAGGTACTTACTGAACTTGAGCTGTGAAAAATTACTTTCAGGAATAACTGTGTACTGAAGATTTTCTGCTGAGACTTCATCCTCCAGATTCCAATCTAGAAAGTGGTAGGGCCTCTGTATGCTTCTTTCTCTCTCTCTCTCTCTCTCATTTTTAAAAATTTTTCTTCCTATTTTTTTTAAGGTGAAGTCTTTTCTTGGCTCTTAGCCCCTCCTTTATGTTGCTAATCTTTGCATTTCCCCCCTTCCATTTAGGAGGGCAGAAACTCAGTTCTTCTGAGCTGCTTACTTAACTTGACTTGTCAATAATTACTTTTGCACTGCACTTGTGTGCCATGCAGTTTTCTTTTCTTTTCTTTTTTTTTGTCTTTTTAAAAGAAAAAAACTTATCTCTTTTCTTCCTTTCTTTCTTTCTTTTTTACTGTTTTTCTCTTCCTCTGTTTTCTTTTCCTTTTTCCTTTACCTTCATCTCTTTGCTTCTCAGCCTCTATGCACTGAGTGTCTAAACAGGTTTAAGTGAACCATAGCCAAACATCTGAATACTAGGGGGTCAGAATATTTCTCAATCCCCACTGAAACTGATGCACAAAGGGAGAAAAACAGAACAGCTGAGAGAATGCCGATCACCTCCTCCTTTGGGTCTCTGAATGCTCAGGTTGAACTTCAAGAAATCAGGAAGAAATATATTGCCCATCAGAAGACCAGGAATCACCACAGGGGCACAACAAATATAAGAAAGCAAGAAAATATCTCTCTTCCAAGGGAAAAGAATAACTCCTCTTCATCTCCACAGAGTACAATGGAATTCGCAGAAACATCTGATAAAGAATTGAGAATACTGGGAACCAGCAGTTAGCGTAATGGCTATGTCGCTGGACTCCCACGTAGTCGACCGCGGTTCGTGTCCCGGACCCGGTGGCTTAAAACTCACGCCGGGCGCGTGTGTGTGCGTGCCCAAGATCCCGAGAGGAGAATGGAGGAGAAGGGATTGCGGTGTGACCATCCCCCCTGGGGGTGATTTCTCACTTTCTGTCTCTATGTCTCTCTCTGTCTGGCTGGCGAGCGCACGCGTCCTACAGTGAAAATCTCTCCAAAAAAAAAAAAAAATAGTAACAAAGCTAACAGAGATGCAAGAGAAGAGAGACAATGAACTCCAGAAGAAGCAGCAGAAAGGAGCTGATGAGTTCCAGGAGGTGAGGAAATTCTTACGCGGTCTGAAAGAAGAAATACACATCATAAAATAGAATCAAACGGAACTGTTAGAGATGAAGGCTGTAATACAGGAAATCCAAACATCCCTTGAAAATATTAAAAGCAGACTAGATCATACAGAAGATCAAATCTCAGATGTAAAAGATAGAATCACTAGCCTAGAAAAATCCACCATAAAGACTGAGAAAATAACCTCCCAAAAATGAAAATAATATACAAGGAATACTAGATACCATTGAACATCCAAACATACAGTAAAGTGGTATCCCAGAAGATGAAGAGACTGAGACTAGTAAGGGCATTGATCATCTATTGCATGAAATCCTAGAAGAAAACTTTCTAAGCCTAAAGAGGCATTCAAAGATCCAGACCCAAAAAATACAAAGGACCCTAAATAGAGTCAACCCAAGAAGATCTTTTCCAAGACACATTATAGCCACATTGACCAAAACCACAGACAAAGACAAGATACTAAAATTGGTATGAGAGAAGCATCAAGTTACTTACAAAGGATATCCCATCAGGCTAATAGCAGACCTCTCATCCAAAACAATGAGAGTAAGAAAAGAATGAGAAAATATATTCAAAGTCTTAAGTAAAAAACAGTTTCAACCAAGAGTACTATACCTGGCAAGATTACCTTTCATATGGGAAGAAAAGACAAGAACATTCTCAGATAAACAAAACGTGAAAGAATTTACCAGCACCAGGCCAGCTCTCCAAGAAGTTCTGAATGTAGTGCTATACCAGGAAAACTAAATACAGACACACAGAAATAGAGTTCAAAAACAACCAAGAAAATGGCCAACTTAATGGTAGGGAGAAGTTGAATGTTATCTTCCATAATTTAAATAGAAAGATCAGACCACAACAGAAGAGAGATTAATTACATGAGATTGAACTGGTCAAATAGAATTTTATGACTTGTGTCTAAAACATTAATGGTTTTCTTCTATGCTGTTTTTGTCCAGATTTAAGGATTTGTGTCTTCTCTTGAGATGTGGACAGGTTCATGTACCTACCATTTGAACAGAATCCTAACCTGTTTCCTGGCTTTAAGTCTTAAGTAAATTACACTTAACATATTTTTACTTTTGTTTATTAAATTATTAACTGCTTTTCTTGACATTTATATATTAAAAATAATAATAATAATAGCTATTTAAGGACTATAGTAAGCTATATAGCCTCAGCTAGGTGCTACATTATAATACGTTCATTCTACTCATGGAGTTTCATGCCTAAAGTCATGTGTATATATCAGCTAAACTTTTAATTTAAAGTATTTAGGTTAAGGGTTAGCAGGTGGTGTGGTGGTTAAGGTGCTGGACACTCCCACATGGCCAACCACAGTTCAAGTCCCGGACCTGGTGACTTGCTTTGTCACTTTCTCTCTCTCTCTCTCTGTCTCGCTGGACAAATTAAAATAAGTGAATGAATAAATAAAATTAAATAGATAATTCTTTTTAAAAAAAGTATTTAGGTTAAGATATTTTGGGACTCAATAAAATGTCAGGGAAAAAAGGAATAGAAAACAACTATAGATACCAGAGACAATGTGGGAGGAGGCTGGGAAATGGCAGAGGGTGAAAAATAGGGAATAAAAAAAATATATATTTATGAAACAAGAAATGAAAAATTATTTCTTATTTTCCCTCTGTCTCTCCAGTGAGCATATGGACCCTGTGGCAAAAACCTTAAAAAACAAACAAATAAACAAACAAAAAGACATAGACTCCCAAAGCACCCAAAATATGTCCCTAGAATAGGTTTATTATATTCACTATTTTATATATATATATTCACTATTTTAAAATCGTAGAACTAGGGCCAGCCAGTGATGTGGTAGTTAAGGCAGGTGGATCTCACATGGCCCACTGTGTAGTTCAAGTCCTGGACCTGGTGACTTGAAAAACAGCTGGAAATGTGCCACTGTGCCCAAAATCCCAAGAGGAGAATGGAGGAAAGACTATAGCGCAGCCACTCCCACCCCCCACCCCCCGCCCTGGGGGTGCTTTTCACTCCCCCGCCTCTCTAGCATGTGCCCTATAACAAACAAACAATAAATAAAACTTATGACTGTAAATATTTTCTCCTCTTTAAAATGCATATAAACTCTTAAAAATAATGTAGTAGAACTGAGAATTTTCTCAAGTAATTAAAAGTGCTCTACATTTTGATGGCTGTATGGATGGCAGGGCTGAATAATCAGGCAAGATTCATTATTGTGGATAGTTGGACGGACAACATGATGAAGCAGAGAAAAAGATTAACAGCGGAATCTAAGTGGTAAATAAAGGAGTACTACCTGTAAAATTCTTTCCACTTTTTAAAAACTTTTTACTTATGTATATATTTATTCCATAAGAATACGGTGCACCTGGGGCCAGCAGACGGGATGGTGGTTAAGGTGCTGCACTCCCACATGGCTGACAGTGGTTCCAGTCCCAGACTTGGCGCCTTGCTTTCTCATTTTCCTTCTCTCTCTCAGGTCAAATTAAAATCAATAAATTAAATAAACAAATCTTCAAAAATAATAAAGAAAGAGTTGCACCTCCCAGCTGGGTTTTTTTTGTTTGTTTGTTTGTTTGTTTGTTTGTTTTGGAGAGGTTTTTCACTATAGGGCATGTGGCGCGCTCACCAGACAGACAGGGAGAGACAGAGACAGAAAGCGAGAAATCACCCCCCAGGGGGATGGTCACGCTGCAATCCCTTCTCCTCCATTCTCCTCTAGGGATCTTAGGCACGCACGCACATGCACCCAGCGTGAGTTTTAAGCCACCGGGTCCGGGACGTGAACCGCGGTCGACTACGTGGGAGTCCAGCCACATAGCCATTACACTAACTGCTGGTTCCCGTAAATATTTTATTTTATTTTATTTTATTTTTCTAGCTGGGTTTTCACGCCACAATCCACTGCCACCTTCAGCCAGGCAGGTCACAGGCAAGGGCTCGGTCGCCCTGCCAGCACAGGAAGACCTTTGGGAGGGACCGAGGGACCTTCTCCTGTGGGTTCAGGATTGCAGAGCTTTGCGTTTCCAGGGCACCACCCCGTGGTACCTTGTTTCAACTCTTTAGGCACGTTTGAAAGTTTCCATAATAATGAACACTGCAGAGTCTGTAAAGCTGAAGGGGTAGGAGAATAAGTTTAAAACAGAATAAAAGAAAAACACAATAGATCTACTGGATCTCGGATACGGCTGCGCGGAGATGAAAACTGCTTTACACTTGCTCAGTAACTGGGTCTCTGGAGTAGGTGAGAACTAACGACTGTCCTGGCAGC
>NW_006159436.1:441598-460596 GCF_000334495.1 Tupaia belangeri chinensis | reverse complement strand
AAACAAGGCCCGCCAAAGGCCCGCCAGCTCCTCAGTGCGGTGGCGGGGTGAAAAGAGACTCAAGAGGACCGTAACTCTGCGTAGTCCCGCCCCGCCCAGGCTCCGCCCCGGCCACGCCACGCCCAGGTCCCCGCCCAGGCCACGCCCAGCCTGCGCAGTGGGCGCCGCGCCCCTAGCAGACAGACTCGCGCTTTGGCCGACCTGCGCGACCGGAGCCGACCCCTGGCTTTTTCACGCTGGGGTGATGGCTGCCCCGGCCCTGGTCACACGGCAGGTCAGCTTTTTTTTTGCTGCCCCGGCCCTGTTCACACGGCAGGTCAGCGGCTGCGCTGCCCCGGCGCTGGCCCCGACCGGCCCTGAGCGCGGACAACCCCTGGCGGACGCTGTGGCCGAGCTGCCGGTGCTGGACGCCTCCGGGAACCCGGTGCCTTTCGGCGCGCTGTTCCGGGAGCGACGCGCGGTCGTGGTCTTCGTGCGGGTGAGCGCGGGGCGACCTGCAGCGAGGACCTCGCCCACTGGCTGGGGTGGAGGTTGCCACGGTGGCCCCGGGTCGGGGGGCCTCGGAAGGGCCGGGGCGAGAACGCGGGTGGGCCGAGCTCGGCCCACTTCACCGTCTTCCACCAGAGGCGTGCGAGCCGCTGCTCTCGCTGCCGTTACGGGAAGGAAAAACAGCCCGCCACGCCGGGGCTGCGTAGCGAGGAGAGGACTGGGCGCGGCCGGGTTTGAGTGCGCCGACACCTTCGTCCGTCCGCACAGTATCGAGCTGATGGGCTGCAGGCCCGATGAACTCCGTGGCCGAGTCTGGTTCCCGAGGTGCTCCGTTGCTAACTTGGCGCTTTTTGCGGTTTTGGATTTCAGCATTTCCTGTGTTACGTCTGCAAGGAGTATGTCGAAGATCTGGCCAAAATTCCCAAGAGTTTTTTGCAAGTAAGTTTCCTGAGAGTGGCTGAGCGTCCTGCTTCAGGGCGACTTTGCCAGAGTCCTTTGTCATCTATTAGTGTAAGCAGTGGGGGGGTAGGGGGGTGGAGCGTGACCTCCAGACGTGCACCCATAAACCCAGATTTTCTGCCCCTCACACTTCTTCAGCTCCTCCAGAAGGAGAGAGGCCCCTTGGAGACTTATTTCTATCCTAATTTATTCGTTGTTTCCTGCATATAAACTTACTGATTATCATAATAAATGTTGGTGGGGTCGGCAGGTGGCATGATGGTTAAAGGTGCCGGAGTCCCACGTGGGCGAACACTGTTCAAGTCCCAGACCTGGGCTTGCTTTCTCGCTTTCTCTTTCTCTCTGTCTCTTTCTGGTTAAATTAAAAAATAATAACAAATGGAATTAAATAAATAAGTGTTTAAATAATAATAATGTTGGCATTATCTGGTAACCTGCTTTTGTGCAAAATGTTGAATGATAATGCTCCAAAACAAATGCTAGATATTATTGACTTTTTCCCTTTATTTTTTGTTACACTACAAATAGTTACTCATAATAGGAAAATACATGTTTTAAATGTGGAAATATGGGACCAGCAGGTGGCGTAGTGGCTGGGGCGCTGGACACTCCCACATGTAAGACCACGGTTTGAGTCCCAGACCTAGTGGCTTGCTTTCTCACTTTCTCTCTCTCTCTCTCTCTGTTTCTTTCTGGTCACATTAAATTAGGTGAATAAATAAATAAATAAATATTTTTTTTAAAAGTGGAAATATGTATTTGTTGACTGCCAAGATCTGTGTCTAGGACAACCACAACATGTTTTTCATCAAACACGGCTCTCTTTCCCAGGAGAGCTCTTTGAGTGGACGCATTGGGCGGGCTGATAACACTGTTTTGTGCAAATGTTATCAGTCGGAATGTGAAAAGATAAAATTGATTAAATAATCCCACTTTTATAGGGTTTTTTTCATAGACTTTTGCTACAGGTGGTGTGTGCTTCCTGGAGAGAGAGACAGAAAGCAAGAACTCACCCACCAGTAGGGTTAGCCATGCTGCAATCCTATCTCCTCCATTCCCCTTTCTGAATTTTGGACACACATGTTTTAAGCCACTCGGTCCAGGACTTGAACTACGGTCAACTACGTGGGAGTCCAGCAACATAACCATTATGCCGTCTGCTAGTCCCAATATTTTGTGTTTTTTTCTTCTTTTTTTTCTGTTTAGAGAGGTTTTTCCTATAGGCACGTGCGGTCGCCAGAAAGACAGAGAGACAGAAAGTGAGAAATCACCTCTCAGGGGGGATGGCCTTGCCGCAATCCCTTCTCCATTCTCCTCTCGGGATCTTGGGCACGCACGCACACACGCCCAGCATGAGTTTAAGCCACCGGGTCCAGGACTTGAACCGTGGTCAACTACATGGGAGTCCAGCGACATAACCATTATGCTAACTGCTGGTCCCAGTGTTTGGTTTTTTTTTTTAGAGAGATTTTATTTTTACTATAGGACACGTGTGCTCGCCAGAGAGACAGGGAGAGAAATCAGTCCCCACCAGGGGAATGGCCATGCTGCAATTCCTTCTCCTCCATTCTCTTCTTGGAATTTTGGGCATACACACGCATGTGCCCGACATGAGTTTTAAGTCTCTGGGTCCAGGACTCAAACCGCAGTCAACTATGTGGGAGTCCAGCAACACCCAGTTTTTTTTTCTTAATGTATACTTTTTTGGAGTACAGAGAATTCTTGACCATCATTTTGGGAGAACAATTTTTACTGTTCCTCTGCATATCCTTTTTATTCACAAATAATAATTGTATATATTTCTGGTAGTACAATCCAATGTTTTGATATGTTTTACATGATTGCCGTAGTGCACCTGTGCTTGCCAGAGAGAGGAGGGAAGTGAGAAATCAGCCTCCAGGGAATGGCCATGCTACAGTCCCCTCTCCTCTCTGGCGAGTGCATGTGTCCTGTAGCAAGATAAAAAATAAAAATAATGATAAATTAAATTAATAATTCTTTAAAAACAAAGCAAACACACACATTGGGTTGGTGCACATGCCAAGATCCTGACAAGATGGAGGGAAAAAAACAAAGTTTCCTAAGGATGACAATTAGAATATCGACTTTGGTAATCTTTACAGTACATCTAAGAAATCATTGCCCAGATCTGTATTATGGGCTTTTCCCCTTTACATCATAACTTTACTCGTAACCCAGTAGTTTACAGTTTTAGGTCTTACCTTTTAAGCCTTGAAATTATTTTTTTTAATTATTATTAGTATTATTTTAATTTGACCAGAGAGCGACATAGAGGGAAAGTGAAACAGCAAGCCACCAGGTTCAGGACTTGAACCACAGTTGGCCATGTAGAAGTCCAGCACCCTAACTACCATACCATCTGCCAGGTCCAAGTCTTGAAGTTCTTACTTAGCAAAAGGTCATCTGAATTGATCCAACCTCTTAGGTTATGTTTCTTTGACTCACACAGTTCTAGTATTTATTCCATTCTGCTGGAGGCCAATAGGTGGCATTAGAAGGAAACGGAAGAGTTGAATTAGGGGAGGTTGTATAAAACATGGTTTCTAATATACACGACATCTTTTTCTCTTAAAGGAAGCAAACGTCACTCTTATAGTGATTGGACAGTCATCTTACCATCATATTGAGGTAAGTATGTAGCACAAAAAGGAAAATAAACTAGTAAATCGGGAAGCAGATGAAAGCTGTTTCAGATATAATTACACCATTTGAACCACAGAGTGTATGTGAAGTTGGCTGAAGATTATCACTACTTTTCCCATTCGTTCTTAGAAAAATTCCAACTATCTTTTCTTCTCAGCCTTTCTGCAAACTGACTGGTTATTCTCATGAAATCTATGTTGATCCTAAGAGAGAAATTTATAAAACATTGGGACTGAAAAGAGGTGAAGAAACTGCCTTCTCAGGTAAGCCATACCATGTCTCAAGTAGAACACTCCCGGGGTGTATTTTCACATTTCCATATGTACGCATAGAGAAACAAATAGTAAATTCATAAACCCGGCTGCCTTTTATGATTTTAGTAAGTGGTCCAGGTGGCATGGTGGTTAAGGTGCTAGACTCTTTTTATTATTATTATTATATATTATATTTATTGATTCATATATTTTAATTTGACCAGAGAGGGACACAGAAAAATAGGGAATGTGAGAAATCAAGCTACCAGGTCTGGGACTCAAACCATGGTCAGCCATGTGGGAGTGTCCAGCGCCTTAAACACCACACCACCTGCTGGCCTCCAAATGCTGGACCCTTATGTGGCCAACTGCAGTTCCAGTCTGAGACCTGGTAACTTGCTTTCTTTCTATCTCTGGTGAGCACGTGTGCCCTATAGCAAATTTTAAAATAATAATAAGTAAAAATTAAATAAATATTTTTTAAAAATAATAAATAGAGACCAGCAGTTGGCGTAATGGCTATGTTGCTAGATTCCCATGTAGTCGACTGTGGTTCGAGTCCCAGACCTGGTGACTTAAACTCACTCTGGGTGCATATGCACGTGTGCCTAAGATCCCGAAAGGAGAATGGAGGAGAAGGGATTGCGGTGTGGCCATCCCCTCTGGGGGGTGATTTCTTGCTTTCTGTCTCTCTGTCTGTCTCTGTGTTTCTGGCAAGCACACGCGCCCTGTAGCAAAAACCTCTGTAAATAATAATAATAATAAATAAGTGTTCCAGATACATCAGACTCTGAAAGATTCATTTTGTGGGTATAATGACACGGAATTCAGTTGGTAAAATACTGCTGAAGGAATGTGCTGAAGGAAGAAAACAAGTTGCAGAACAGTATTTTCAGTATAATCTCATTTTCATGAAAACAATCTTACTTAAAAAAAATTTATAGTGTATGTATCAAGGGTACTTCAAGAAGTCCATGGAAAAATGAAATAAAGGTATGAGTTTATTTTTGTTCAAAAAGTTTTTTATTTTTTTGAGAGATTTTTGCTATAGGGCGCATGTGCTCGCCAGACAGAGAGACAGAAAGCAGGAAATCACCCCCCCTGGGGGATAGCCACGCCGCAATCCCTTCTCTTCCATTCTCCTCTCGGAATCTTGGGCACGCACGCACATGTGCCCGGCGTGAGTTAAAACCACTGGGTCCAGGACTCGAACCACGGTCCACTACGTGGGAGCCCAGTGACATAGCCATTACGCTAACTGCTGGTCCCCAAAAAGATCTTTTTTAAATTCGCTATAGGGTATGTGCACTCACAGGAGAGGCAGAATGAGAGAGGGCAAGTGAGAAAGCATTCCTCCATGGGGAATGCACAATCACCTGGTATGATTTTCATGCCACCAGGTTTTTTTTTTTTTTTTTTATAAGAATTATTTAACTTTATTTATTTATATTAATTTGACCAGAGAGGGACAGAACGAGAGAGAGAAAGTAAGAAAGCAAGCTGCCGGGCCTGGGACTCGAACTGTGGTTAGCCATGTGGGAGTCCAATGCCCTTAACTACCACACCACCTGCCAGCCCCATCATGCCACCAATTTTAAGACTCAGCCTACATAATTGTCCACGTGGGATCCAGCTGCTGTAACTGCCATGGCTCACTCAATGCAAAACATTTTGAAGTCCATGCATAGTTTATCCATACTGTGCATTTCCACGAATTTTTGAAGACCATGTATGTGTGTATTTGCATAAAATGAAAAAGGCTTTAAAAGATAGTGCAGTGTTGGGGCCAGCAGCTGACCTGTGGTTTAGATGCTGGATTCCCACATGGCTGAATGCTGTTGGAGCCCTGGACCTGGCAGCTTGCTTTCTCCCCACCTCCCACCCTCACTCTCTCTGGTGAGTGCATGTACCCTCTAGCAAGTTAAAAAATAAAAATAATGATAAATAAAATTAAATAATTCTTTAAAAATCAAACAAAGCAAACAAACAAACACATTGGGCTTGTGCACATGCCAAGATCCTGACAGGATGGAGGGAAAAAAATTTTTTTAATTTCTTAAGGATGACAATTAGAATATTGGCTTTTGTGGGACCAGCAGTTGGCGTAATGGTTATGTCGCTGAACTCCCATGTAGTCGATCGCAGTTCGAGTCCCGGACCCGGTGGCTTAAACTCACACTGGGCACTTGTGCGTGCTTGCCCAAGATGCTGATAGGAGAATGGAGGAGAAGGGATTGCGGCATGGCCATACCCCCTGGGGGATGATTTCTCACTTTCTGTCTCTGTCTCTGTCATTCTGGTGAGTGCACGTGCCCTATAGCAAAAACCTCTAAAAAAAAAAAAAGAGAATATTAGCTTTTGTAATCTCTTCCCTTTTTGAAGAGGGAAAGTAAGAGAGACAAAGATAGGTATTTTTGACTGAACTGGATCTTGTCGCCTTGTCACAGTTCTCCTGCCTCAGCCTCCCAATTAGCTAGGATTACACGCAAGTGCACCCACATCTACTGAGGAGTGAACCTGGGCCTCCCATGTGGCTTCCAGCTTCCCAAGCAATTGGCACTATCTATGCCACAGTGGGCCGGCACATTGGTATTTTTCACAAGTATGTTTTACTTTTATAAGGAAAGAATAATAAGAGACCAGCAGATAGCATAATGGTTACATCACTGGACTCCCATGTAGTCAACTGTAGTTCAAGTCTTGAACCCGGCAACTTGAAACTCACACTGGGCGCATGACAAATCTCAGGAGGATAGAGGAGGGATTGTGGCGTGGCCATCCCGGCACTGGAGGGTGATTTCTTGCTTTGTCTCTCTGGTGAGCACACACGCCCTATAGCAAAAATCTCTCTTAAAAAAAAAAAAAGAAAAAGAAAGAAAATGGCCAGGTAGTATTGTTAGTTGAGGAGTTTGGTGTTTATCTATCATTATGTTGTCCATATTCGCTATCCTTAATTAATAGAGCTTAGTAAAATTTGCACTGATGTGTGTTTTGGGTAGAAAGAATGCCAGATAATTGAAACTCAAGCCAATCATTCTTTTTTTACTTTCTTTCTTTCTTTTTTTTTTTTGAGAGGTTTTGCTATAGGGCGCATGTGCTCACCAGACAGACAGACAGAGACAGAAAGTGAGACATCACCCCCGCAGGGGGGATGGCCATGCTGCAGTCCCTTCTCCATTCTCCTCTCGGGATCTTGGGCATGCACGCACATGCGCCCGGCGTGAGTTTAAGCCACCGGATCCCGGACTCAAACTGCGGTTGACTACGTGGGAGTCCAGCGACATAGCCATTATGCCACCTGCTGGTCCCGACTCAAATCAGTCATTCTCAACAAATTCTAAGCACTTGTCTTTAACACTCACTTGATGGATGCTCCCAAGACAACAGGGATGAAACAGTCCTGCCTCCAGAGCTCCTGATCTGCCCTGGGAGACACACATGGCCCGTTAGAGCGTAGTCCAAGAACCTGTGATGGCAGAGAACCTGTCAGGATACTGGGTCAGGAATGAAAGGGGAACAAAGGATCCGGGTGGGTTTCTCGGGATATGGAATCCTGGCGCACTCTTAAAGGAGCCAGCTGGTAAAATGAGGGCGTGGAAGGGTGCTCTGGACAGAATGTAGGTTGTGCAAAGGCACAAAGGCACGCCAGATGTGGCACAGTGAGGGGTGGTGGCACACAGCTTTGCTCTCAGCAACTTGGGAGGCTGAGGCAGGATGGTGGCAGGTCCAAGGCCAGCCTGGGCGACATAGTGAGACCCTGTCTCTAGGATTTTTCCATGGGGCGTGTTCACTTGCCAGAGAAAGACAGTGAGAGGGAAAGTGAGAAAACCCCCCTGGGGGATGACTGTACCACAGTCCCCTCTCCTCCATTCTCCTCCTGGGATGTTGAGTGTGCACATATACACGACTAGTGTGTCTTTTTTTTTTTCAAGAATTATTTATCTAATATTATTTATCATTATTATTTTTTAGTTTTGCTACAGTGCTTGTGTGCACACCAGAGAGAGAGAGAAAGCAAGTGAGAAAGCAAGCCACCAAGACTCAAACCACAGTCAGCGACATGGGATTCCAGTGCCTTAATCAACACACCACCACCTGCTGTCCCCAGGACCTCGTCTCTCTCTCTCTTTTTTTTTAGAATTATTTAATTTTATTTATTCTTTTATTTTTGCTATAGGGCATATGTGCTCACCAGAGAGACAAAGTGAGAAGGCAAGCTGCCAGGTCTAGTACTTGAACTGCCATCAGCCATGTGGGAGTCCAGTGCCTTAACCAGCATGCTACCTGCTTTCCCCTCAACCCTATCTCTTTAAAAAATAATAATAATAACAGAAGACTCATTTGGAAAAGTGCAGATCCTTACTTCTGACTGGAATCTAGGAACCAATTGGGAAGTTGTATGAACCAAGGAGCAGGTTGCGGCCAGTTCATGTGAAATCCAGGATGACTCACCAGAGTTCGGATTTGCAGTATCCTGAGGGCAGTGGGAAAGTCACGCAAGTTTTGAAGCAGAGAAGTGAGACGTCTGCGTGGAAGCTGGAAGTGCCGACTCAGAGCCAACGATGCTGGCAGTGCGGTTGTGGTAACTGACTAGAAAGAAACCGCAGGCCCTAAGTGGGGATGGAGCAGCAGGGACGATCTGAGAACAATTTATGCCATGATCCCTTGGCTGGTGTTCTTAGAGAAAGCAAGCTAACCTTTATTAAAATTAATGATGGGGCCACACAGTGCTGCAGCAGTATTGCAACCCCCTGGGGTGCCAGATCTACGTGAGGTCACATGTTTGTGTTCCAGGCCTCCCTGTACAAGCTGAGCACACAAATGTGCACTTGTGTTCTGGGTTGGCTGAGGATGGGGTTCTCCCTCTCTTTCTCTCACTCTTTAAATAAACTTAAAAGAAATAAAAAACAGAAATTAGGAGGAGCAGGTGGCATAGTGGTTAAGGTGCTGAATTCCCACATGGCCAACTGTGGTTCAAATCCCAGACCCAGCAGCTCGAAAATCCCACCGTGTGCTTGTGAATGCATGCCCAAAATCCTGAGAGAAGACTAGAGGAGAAGGAACTGTAGCATGGCCATCCCCGCTGGGGGGTAATTTCTCACTTTCCCTTTTTCTATCTCTCTCTGTCTTTCTCCAAAGAGTGCATGTCCCCAATGGCAAAAACGTAAAAAAATAAAAGGTAAAGATGAGCTAATACAAGCCCAGAGTTTGCCCTTCTCTCTGTGTGTGGGAAGCTGCAGCAGTGCAGACTGCTTAGTTCTTGTGCAGTGTTTCCATGGGCTGCAGCAGTCTCAGCACGTGTAAGGTCTGTGTAGCTTTTAGCACTTCAAATATAAACTGTGAGTTTCACTTTCTAACACCTCCCCATTCACTGCCACAATAAAGATATGGAATTGCAAAGTAAACAGATGCATTCTAGACCAAATATATACTTGTAATGATAGGAGACAGTATATACAAGTGCTTAGAACTCCTCCCGCAGGGGCCAGCAGGTGGCATGATGGTTAAATTGCTAGACTCCCACATGACTGACTGGATCGAGTCCCAGTACTGGTGGCTTGCTTTCTCATTTTCTCTCTTTCTCCCTCCCTCTCTCTGGTAACACAGGTGCCTTACAGCAAAAAGTAGTAATAATATATAAAATTAAATAAATTACAAAAAAAAAAAAAAAACTTCTCCAGTCTGTGTTAAAGTACTTTATTGCCAGGTGCCAGCAGGTAGCGTGGTGGTTGAAGCACTGGACTCCCACATGGCCGACTGCAGTTTGAGACCCGGACCAGCTTGCTTTCTCACATGCTTTCTCTTTCTTTCTTTCTCTGGTGAGCACATCTGCCCTATAGATAACTTAAAATTATAAATACATTTTTAAAAGTACTTTATTGCCAAATAGAAAATATTAAGCTCTCATGAAATAATGAGAGCTTAATGTTCCTCCACAAAAAGCATACAGTATACATTTTAGAATCGGTCTCAGAATACTCTTACTCGAGGGTACAGCTCTACTGTAACACCTCACTGCTGGACCCACATGGACTGTCCCAGGTTCGCATCCCGAGGCTTCCCTATACACATGGTGCCCCATCTGGGCCAGCTGAGGCTGGATCGTGTTTGACGGCAGATTGTTCAAGTCCAAGTTGTGAATCTCCTTTAGGTGAATTTCTAAATTTTCTGCAACATTAACTGACCCTCTTTTTTTTTTTTTTTCTTTTTTTTTTTTTTTTTGAGAGGTTTTTGCTATAGGGTGCGTTCACCAGAAAGAGAGAGACAAGAGACAGTAAGAAATCACCCTCCAGAGGAAGGGCCATGCCGCAATCCCTTCTCCATTCTCTCAGGATCTTGGGCACGCATGCACACACACCTGGCGTGAGTTTAAGCCACTGGGTCCTGGGACTCGAACTGCGGTCGACTACGTGGGAGTCCGGCGACAAAGCCATTACGCCAAATGCTGGTCCCCTGACCCTTTCTTTGGACATAAGGAGATAGTTTGGATTTCTGAACATTCACATTTGGTATTGAATGCTATAAGACAGTAAAATGCAATCTTTTCCGTCGGCTCTGCTTCACTGTGGTTCAGTGCTACATGGAGGAAGCCAAGTCCCAGCTGGACGACCAGGGTGTGAGACCTGCCCGGTAGCTTGAAGAACATGCTAGGCATGTGCACGTGTGCTCGGGATTCTAATAGGGTGAAGAACTGAAGCAGAAGGATTGTGGTGTGACCAGGCTCCATGGGATGGTTCTTTTTCTCTCTCCCCCTCCCTCTCTTGCTCTTTCTCCTTCCTCCCTCCCTCGCCCTCCCTCTCTCTCTTTCTCTCAAGTGCATGTGCCTCCTGGCTTAACGTTTTTAATCTTTCACTCGTGTCTCTAAGCTAGTAAGCCTGTATTTGTTTCTTGGTAAGATGAATGTTCATCATCATGTAAGCATAAAAGAAGAGTCCCAGCAGTGGAGCAAAATAATAGCTGCTCGGACGTATTAGGACATCAGGCTGGTCAAAGCCTGTCTAGTCATCAAAATAGGAGGCTAGAAAAGCCAGACAAGGGCCAGCAGGTGGCGTGGTGGTTAAGGCACTGGATCCCACATGGCCAACTCAGCAGTTCCAGTCTGGATCCAGCAGCCTGAAATTCACACTGGGTGCATACGTGTGCCCCAAGTCCCGAGACGAGAATGGAGAAGAGGGGACTGTGGCGTGACCTTCCCTACAGGTGGTCATTCTCTGTGTCCTTCTACATTGTTGGAAGGGCTTGGGTTGAAAATGGCAGGGTCACAAGATGGAAAGGGTTGGGAGGAGAGGCCCCTGGAGAGGTGTGCCCTTTCCGAACACCTCCCACCTCGCTACGCTCCTGGGCCTCCGGGGCGCGCTGTGACATCAGGCTGTAGCCACCTCTCCCACTTCCTGGACTGGCAGGTGGTCATGTTTTCACTTTACCTCTCTTCTCTCTCCAGCATGTGAACGCATCTTATGGCAAAAACCTAAAGGGGGGCAAGACAAAAGGCAGCAGGGCCAGCAAGTGACGTGGTTAAGGCACTAGAGTCCCACATGGCCAGGTGTGGTTCAAGTCCCAGACCTGGCAGCTTGCTTTTTCACTTTCCCTCTATGTCTATTTCTGGTGAATTCAAAATAATAATAAATAAAAATAAATAATTCTTAAGAAAAAAAGAAAAGAAAAAAGACAAAAGGCAGGGATAAAAGAAAAATAAGTTGCAAGAATAGTAAAAGGGCCGAGCTTGCTAAAGGGGATGAAAATGAAGTCTCCATTACAGCAAGAACAGATACAGAAAGCTGCCAGTCCAGGAAGTGGGAGAGGCGGCTGCAGCCTGATGTCATGGCACGCCCTGGAGGCCCAGGAGCATAGCGTGGTGGGATGTGTTCGGAAAGGGCACACCTCTCCAGGGGCCTCTCCGCCCAGCCTTTTCCATCTTGTGGCCCTGCCATTTTCAACCCAAGCCTTCCAAGAGTGTAGGAGGACACACAGAATCGCCCGCGGAGCCCTTCAGGGACCGACCTGGAAGCATAGCTCACTGTTTGGCTCAGTGGTTAGGACATGGCCGCCTACCGGGGCAGGCGAAGGTGCTGTGGTAACATTGCTGCACCGTGTGGGAGAGTCCTGGAGTCACTTCCCGGGGCTTCCCTGGGCATGTGCACCTGCATGCCCGTGACCCAGGCTGGCTAAGGTTAGAGTACCTGCCGCCTCCCTCCCTCCCTCTCTTTCTCTCAAAAGGAAAAAAGAAACCTAGTCACATGCCATACTTAACTGTAAGGAAAATTGGAAAATATAGTTTAGGTGTGGACCCAGAAATAGGAAACAGGTTTTGACCAACAGTCTGTGGCACAATGTCTCTCAAAGGAGTATGTAGAGCCAGTGGTGGTGTGGTGGTTAAGGTGCTGGACTCCCACATGGCCAACTGCAGTTCAAGTCTCAGACCTGGTGGCTTGCTTTCTCACTTTACCTCTTTCTTTCTCTCTGTCTCTCTCTGGTGAACACGTGTGCCCTGTAACAAATTAAGAAACAACAGTAAGGGACCAGCAATTGGCGTAAGGCTCTGTCACTGGACTCCCATGTATTTGACTGTGGTTTGAGTCCTGGACCCGGTGGCTTAAACTCAGGCCAGGCACATGTATGTGCTTGCCCAGGATTTTGAGAGGAGAACGAATCGTGGCCTGGCCATTCCCCTTGGGGGAGGGGATGATTTCTCGCTTTCTGTCTCTCTGTCTCTCTCTCTCTGTCTTTCTGGTGAGTGCACATGCCCTCTCAAAAACCTCTCAAAAAAAAAAAAAGTAAACAATAATAATAATGATGAATAAGGTTAAATACTTTTTTTTAAGAATTATTTTATTTAACTTTATTTATTTATTTATTTTAATTTGACCAGAGAGAAACAGAGAGAGAGAGAGCAAGTTGCCAGGTCCAGGACTCGAACCACAGTTTGCCATGTGGGAGTCCAGCACCCTTAACAACCCTTAACAACCATGCCACTTGCTGAGCCCAATAACTCTTTTTTTAAAAAAAAAGGAAAGAAGAAAGAAAGGAAAGAAGGAAAGAAAAGGAGTAACTACCTGTTAGTAAACACATTATAAATGGGGAATTAAAGTGGAAACCCTTGGGCCAGCCCATGGTGTGGTGAATAAGGTGGCTGGATCCCGCATGGTCAGCTGTGTGGTTTGCATCCAGGACCCTGCATGCTGGGCACATGTGCACACCTGCCCAAAATCCCTAAGGAGATATGGAGGAGAGGGATTGCAGTGGGGCCATTTCTATTGGGGGTATGTTTTCTCAACCTCTCTCTTTCTCTGGTGAACGCATGTACTCTCTGGCAAATAATAATAATAATAAATAGGGACCAGCAGTTGGCATAATGGCTATGGCGCTGGACTCCCACGTAGTCGACCGCAATTCACGTCCTGGACCCGGTGGCTTAAAACTCACACCGGGCGTGTGTGGGTGTGTGCCCAAGATCCCGAGAGGAGAACGGAGGAGAAGGGATTGCGGCATGGCCATCCCCTCTGGGGGCGTGATTTCTTGCTTTCTGTCTCTCTGTCTCTCTCTGTGTGGCGAGCACACGCGCCCTATAACAAAAACCTCTAAAAAAATAATAAATATTTATTTTATTTTACTTATTAATATAATTATTATTAAATTTACTATGGAGCAACCAGCAGGTGCCTTTAAAATAATTGTTTAAAAAAAAATAAATTTACTGTAGGGCACACATATGCACTAGAAGACAGAAACAGAGAGAGATCTCTGAGAGAGAGAAAGCAAGCCACCAGGTCTGGGACTTGAACTGTGGTCAGCCATGTGGGAGTGCAGTGTCTTAATCACCACACCACCTGCCAGCTCCTGCAAAATATTTGAAAAAATGGACACCACTGCTAATTTCAGGAACCCCTAACTGATGCTTTTTTGTGGCAGCAGATTCTCTGTCTGTCTTCACATCTGCGTCTAGGATGGTAGTTCCTAACTGGGGAATGTGCCTCCCACGCCCTGCAGGGTGCGTCTGGCATCATCTAAAGGCAGTTTTGGTGTCACCGCTTGGTCAACGGTGCTGCTGACATTAGTGGTGTGGGAGCCAGGCTGCTCCTAAACACCCAACATTGCACTGGACGAAGAATGATCTGGGCCACGATGTCATAGTGAGAGGTTGGGGGCCAGTAGTGACGTGGTGTTTGAGGCACTGGACTTCCAGATTGCTGACCACGGTTCACATCCTGGACCTGGCAGCTTGCTTTCTCACTCCCCCCCCTTCTCTCTCTCTGGTGAGCACATGTGCCCTATAGCAAATTATAAAATAATAATGAATTTAATTTAATACATAATTCTTTTTTTAAAAGTAGTGAAAAGTTGGGACTAGCACGTAGTGTGGTGGTTGAGGCGCTGGACTCCCACATGGCTGACTGTGGTTCGAGTCCCATGCCTGGCAGTTTGCTTTCTCACTTTCCCTTTCTGTCTTTCTCTGGCCGAGTTTAAAACAAAATGATATTAATAATAAAATTAATTTTTTTTTTTTTATAGTGAAAAGTTGAGAAATTGTTCTTTGGAAGACAAAGAATGACCAGGTGGCGACGCAGTGGTAACACCTGGGTCTGCATGTCCCAGGTTCTCACTGAACACGCTGGTGTGTGTGCGTGTGTGTGTCCGTCATCCAGGCTGGCTGTGACTGGTGGTGGGTCATGGCATCGAGTCCCTTTTAGGGGTGCTTGTCTGTCTGTCTCTATCAAGAAATAAATAAACTTGAAAAAAAAAATAGAAAGTAAGATAAGACAAAAAAGAATGTTTTCTAGAAATACTAATATTCTTAATATCTAATTAAATGCAAAGTCCTATCTAAAGATAATTCTCAATATTCCAGGACAGAGCCCCCACATAAAGTCAAATCTGCTCTCAGGAAGCCTTCAGAGTCTGTGGCGGGCAGTGACCGGTCCGCTTTTTGATTTTCAAGGAGACCCGGCTCAGCAAGGCGGAACGCTCATCTTAGGTCCAGGTAAGCATCAGAACCCAGGACGTGGGCCAGCTGGTCGTTAAGGGAGCAGGATCCCACATGACTGACTGAGCAGTTCAAATCTTAGACCCGGCAGCTTAAGATATAGCTCAGACACGAGTGTGGTGTGTGCGTGTGTGTGTGTGTGCGTGCGTGTGTGTGTGTGTGTGTGTGTGTGTGCATGCCCGAAGTCCTGAAAGGAGGGGGAGAGAGAGGAGAAGGGAGCATAGCAGGATCATTCCCCACGGTGGGAGGTGGGGGGTTGGGAAGAGGGGATTACTATCTGGCTTTCCTTCTATCTCTGTCTCTCTCTCTGGGGAGTACATGTGCCTTCTGGAAAAAAAAATTTTTAAATACCCGAAGTTGGCAGTTCACACCTTTTACATATACAGAGACCACACACTTTCTTCCCCTTTTTTTTTGGTCAGTAAAGTAAGACAGACGTCACACGTACATGGCTAGAGCTGGGCACGCTTGTGCAGGCCTGTAGTAGTTCTAGCTGCTCAGGAAGCTGAAGCAGGATCGTGAGTTTGAAGCCAGCCTGGGCAACATAGCCAAATCCAGTCTCTTACTTTTGTTTTCTTGTTTTTATTTAAAAAGACAACAGTTAGGATGCTATATTTTCATAGGGGGCATCTCTTATTTTTAGAGGCTTCTGTGTATTTTGATATATTTATTTGATTCATGTATTCATCACTTTATGTCTAAGTGATTTCAGGTATTAGGATAGGGAGAGTCAACCGTGAGCTGGTGATGTGTATATGGCCGTAAGATTCTTTAATAAATTTGGGGCCAGCAGGTGGCAGGGTAGTTAAGGCACTGGATTCCCATATGGCTGATTGGGGTTTGAATCCTAGACCTGGTGGCTTGCTTTCTCACCTTCTCTCTCTCTCTCAATCTCTCTTTCTTTAGGAAGTACACATGTCCTATAACAAATTAAAATAATAATAAAATTAACTTATTTTTTTAAAAAAGATTCTTTAATAAATTAGTGGAGAGGGTCAGATGGTGGGGTAGCAGTCAGACATGGCACTCTGAGGCGGGCCCACATGTGAAGGGTCCCAGTTTGCATCAAGAGCCCTCGGTGAGACTCCCAGGCACGTGTGTGCAAAGGACCTGAGGCTGGCCAGGGCGGGACTGCAACAGCAGGGCCCTGTCAGGAGCACCTCTGTCCTCTCTCCATCGCTTGTGCTCATGGGAGGAAGAAAGAAAATTCAGTGGAAGTAAACATTTCTGAATGGGGAAGATCATGAATTTTTGGGGTCAATAAAATTATCCAGTTATTTAAAACTAACAAAGCTAGGAGACTTGCTGAGCAACAGCATGCAAATCGACGCCAGGAACTACTTATTCTATTGGGATGACTACAAGCCATGCACATCTGACAGCTTTAGTCATCAGTCGGGCTCACCTAAGAGCCCTTGGCTGCACCTGTGAAATGCTGAATGTTAGCCCCCAGCCCCGCCCACATTCAGGTGTAGTAAGGGCAGACAGCCAGATGCGGCAGTGCCAGAGAGCCGACATCACTGCAGCACAAGCTGATTTGTCTTGGTTCTTCTTCTTTTAAATTGTTCGTGTTGGGACCAGCAGATGGCGTAATGGTTATATTGCTGGGCTCCCATATGGCCAACCACGGTTTGAGTTCTGGACCAAGAGGCTTGAAATACATCCCGGGCGTGTGCATGCATGACCAAGATCCCGAGAGGAGAATGGAGCATGAAGGGATTACGGTGTGGCCATCCCCACTGGGGGCTGATTTCTCACTTTTTGTTTCTCTGTCTCTATCTTTCTAGTGAGTGCACATGTCCTATAGCAAATGTCTCTCCAAAAAACAAATAAATGAAATAATAATAATAAATCGTCTATGTTAGTGAGGATTATTTCTGAGAGTTAGAAAATTAGAAGCCAGCAGGTAGTATAGTGGCTAAGGTACTGGATCCACAGGGCTGGCTCTGTGGTTCGAGTCCCAGACCCAGTAGCTTGAAAAACATATCAGGATGGGGCCAGCAGGTAGCATAGTGGTTAAGGTGCTGGACTCCCACATACCAACAGCGGTTTGAGTCCCGGACTTAGAGGCTTTCTTTGTTTTTCTTTTTTAATTATTTTATTTAACTTTATTTATTTATTTAAATTTTATCAGAGAGGGGGCATAGAGAGAAAGAGAGAGAGAGAGAAAGTGAGAAAGCAAGCTGCCAGGTCTGGGACTTGAACCATGGTTGGCCAAGTGGAAGTCCAGTGCCCTTAACCACTATGCCAGCTATTGGCCCTAAGGCTTGCTTTCCCTTTCCCTTTCTCTCTCTCTAGTCAAGTTAAATAATAATAATAACAAATACAATTAAATAAATAAATCTTTAAAAAAGAAAAACCTAGCTGGTGCATGTATATTTGTGCCCAAAGTCCGGAGAGGAGAATAAAGGAGAAGGGACTGTCACGTGACTATCCCCCTGAGAGGTTACTTCTCACTTCTCCTCTGTGTTTGTCTCTCCGGCAGGGACATGCCCCCTATGGCAAAAATCTTAAAAAAAAAAAAAAAAAAAAAGTTATAAAATGTAAATTCACGTTTATAAATTTCCGAGTTTTGAGAAGAAAGCTTTAGAAGTTGGATTTTCACTGGGTTTTTATGACTTTTTTGGCTCTTTGCAGTTGGCGCACCGTAGCTAAAATTTCCCTTTCCTTTCTTCCCGTAAATTTATACCAGTTAGATTAGTGAGGAAACAAAGCCCAGTTTTACACAAATGAGTCCTACAAATCAGTTCAGAATTACATCAAGCCATATTTATAAACGTGTTTATTTATTATTTTATTTTCCAGTATGCTGTAGAGCGTGCACACTCCTGAGAGAGAGAGAGAAAGCGAAAGCGCCCCTGAGAGGGAGGCCACAACCACAAGCCCTTCTCCTGCACTCTTCTCTCAGGACTCTGGGCATTCGCGCACACCCAGTGTGTTTGTCACGTGCCACGTCCGGGCCTGGAACCGCACAGTTGGCTATGTGGGGTCCAGCCACCTAACTTCTAGGCCCCCAGCTGCCCCAGGTTTTTATTTAGTTCTTTCTTCAGAGAGAGGGAGAAAGAGAGAGAACAGACAAGTAGAGCAGAGTCTCGACGCTATCATCTATCCTAGCTTCAGCCGGCCCTGGGTCCTAGCACGCAGATGCTTGGCATACTCAGGGCGGTCTCTGGACTTGAACTGGAAAACTCCCGTGTGGGATTGTCTTGCAGAGTGTTGAATTTCACCACTCTGCCACCATCTGGCCCGAAGCCTTTTTTTTTTTTTTTTTTAAGTTTTTGCTATAGGGTGCATGTGCTCAACAGAGACAGAGACAAAGAAAAGGAAAGTGATGGTGTTTTTGAGAGGTTTTCACTATAGGGCGCGTGCCCTCGCCAGAAAGACAGAGAGAGACAGACAGAAAACTAGAAATCACCCCCCAGGGGGGATGGCCACGCTGCAATCTCCTCTCCTCTATTCTCCTCTCGGGATCTTGGGCACGCATGCACACGCGCCCGGTGTGAGTTTAAGCTGCTGGGTCTGGGACTCGAACTGTGGTCAGCTACATGGGAGTCCAGCGACATAGCCATTATGCTAACTGCTGGTCCCACAGAAAGTGATTAATCAAGCCCAGGGGATGGCCACGTGTCCCGGCCTGCAGGACAGTCGAGCAGGGTGCCTGAGTGAGAGCGCAGAGGTCTATACACAGGTTAGGAAGCTGATTGGTCGTACAATGAGGGATGCAATTCTACAACCACCAATTGGTTGCTGTGTTCAAGGGTAAAGCCAGGAGGCGAGGTAAAAAGGGGGCGGGAATTGTCGCGGACCTGACTGAGGACCTGCCTGAATGAGGAAGTCTCAGGGTGAATTGTCTACTCCCGGAACAAGGATACTTGAAGGTCCTTGTATGAAGGTCATGTCAGCCATTTTGGTGCATGTGGCTCCCCACATGTCCCCCTTCTCTGTTTTATAGACTGGGAACCAGGGGGAGTTGTGCCTGTCTTAGGTTGGAGTCTTATTAGCCAAATATCCTCGGTTACCTGTCATGGGAACCACCCAGAGCAAGATGGGTGTCCTTTCTTAGGTGGAGGAAGTGGCAAAAGGTCAGCTAGACTCTCTTACCCATCATTGGCTAACCAGCTCAGCGCCTCAGGTCAGATTATGATGTTGAT
>NW_006159436.1:439630-440245 GCF_000334495.1 Tupaia belangeri chinensis | reverse complement strand
GCGCCTCTTTTCCTCCATTCTCTTCTTAAGATTTTGGGTACCCAGGCACATGTGCCTGGCATGATTTTCAAGCTTTCTGATTCAGCACTTAAACCGCTGTTGGTCATGTGAGAAGCAAGTGATTTAACCACTACAGCACCTGCTGGGCCCACCCAAGCCATATTTTTTGAATGTCTTATTTTCATCATCAGATCTGGAAAAGATTGATTGGTGTTTTTGTTTTTTCCTTTTTTTATGAGAGATGTATTTATTTTTCTTTTTAGAAGATGAGGCTCCAATCTTATTTTTTTCCCAAATAATTATTTATTTTATTTAATTTTTTTTAAGAATTATTTATTGGGATCATCAGGTGGCATGGTGATTAAGGTGCTAGATACTCCCACATGGCCTACCACGGTTCAAGTCCTGGGCCTGGTGGCTTGCTTTGCCATTTTCCTTCTCTCTCTGTCTCTGGTTAAATTAAAATAAATGAATTAATAAGTAAAATTTAATAAATAAATTGTTTTTTTAAAAAAGGAATTATTCATGGCAGTATCTGTGCACCACTGTGACTGGGCCTGGAAGGGTTTTTTTTTTTAAGAATTATTTATTTAGTTTTACTTATTATTATTTTTA
>NW_006159436.1:429713-439605 GCF_000334495.1 Tupaia belangeri chinensis | reverse complement strand
GAGAGAGAGAGAGAAAGCAAGCTGCCAGGTCTGGGACTCGAACCTGGGTCAGTCATGTGGGAGTCAAGCACCCTAACCACCATGCCACCAGCTGGCCCCATTATTATGTTCTTTTTGATTTGACCAGAGAGCAAGAGGGAAAGTGAGAAAGCAAGCTACCAGGTCCAGGACTGGAGCCACAATCGGCCACGCGGGAGTCCAGCGCCTCACTCCCCCTGCCACCTGCTGGCCCTGAGAAGCGTGTTCTGACAGGATCTCACTGTGTCGTGATCCTCCTGCCCCAGCCCCCGGTTAGCTAGGATTCCGGGCACAGCTGTGGTGTTCAGGGGGTCCAGAAACAGCCACCCACCACTGTGACTGGGCCTGGAAGGGCTTTTGTTCCTTTTCAATAATTGACTTCATTCACGAGAGTGAGAGAGAGAAAGATAAGCATCCTTAACAGGGTTTGTGCCATATCTGTGCTCGCCATCCAGGGTATCCCAGCCTACCAGGCTCATGGGCGCATACCTGGCTCATGTAGGCCAGCTGGGGGACCACACTGCAGTCACGCGTGTGGGTCCAGCTCAGCGAGCGCGGCTCTTTGTCACTGCCCACCAGCAGCCGCTGGGCCCCTCAGCACCATGTCTCCGAGTCACTTGACCACACTTTTGGTTGTGTAAGAATGAAGAGGGCCAGTTGGTGCAGCAGGAAGATACGACACTCCGTGAAGCTGACCCGTATAGGAAGGTTCTGGTCCTTACCCAGAGACCTCCCTCGCAGGAGCCCATGATCTGGGCTGGCTGAGGCTGGAGGGTAGATTGTGGTGTCAAGACCCTGTTGGGGTGCTGTCTCTGTGTGTCCGTCTTACTCAGGAAGAGAAAGAACTTTAAGAAAAAAGAATGAGGGGGCAGCAGGCAGCGTAGTGGTTAAGGCACTGAACTCCCACATGGCTGATCACGGTTCGAGTCATAGATCTGGCAGCCTGCCTTCTCACTCTCACTGTCTCTTCCCTCTCTGTCTCTTTCTGGTCAAATTTAATAACTATAATAATAAATAGGGGACCAGCAGTTAGCATAATGGCTAGCTATGTCTCTGGACTCCCATGTAGTCGACCGCGGTTCGTGTCCCGGACCCAGTGGCTTAAAACTCACGCCGGGCACGTGTGCGTGCGTGCCCAGGATCCTGAGAGGAGAATGGAGGAGAAGGGATTGCAGCGTGGCCACCCCCCCGGGGGGTGATTTCTCGCTTTCTGTCCCTCTGTCTCTGTCTGTCTGGCGAGCGCACGCGCCCTGTAGCAAAAAAAAAAAAAAAAATCTCCAAATACATAAATAAATAAATGACTATAATAATAAATAAATTAAATTAAATTAAAAACAAAAAAGAGGGAACCAGCAGTTGGCGTAATGGCTATGTCGCTGGACTCCCATGTAGTCGACCGCGGTTCGTGTCCCGGACCCAGTGGCTTAAAACTCACGCCGGGCACGTGTGCGTGCGTGCCCAGGATCCCGAGAGGAGAATGGAGGAGAAGGGATTGCGGCGGGACCATCCCCCCTGGGGGGTGATTTCTCGCTTTCTGTCTCTATCTCTCTCTCTGTCTGTCTGGCGAGTGCACACTCCCTACAGTGAAAATCTCTCAAAAAAAAAAACAAAAAAGAGTGAAGAGCCACATAGAGATTTGTGTGTCAAGTTGGGAACATACTAAAGAGGGCATTCTGACATTCCCACTGGGAAAATGTAGCTCTTCTGAGAAACGGAGCCACATGGACTTCCACACGTCTGTCACGGTTAACCCAGTATTTCTTTCCGCCCTATTTGATAATGATATCACACCTAGTGGATACTGTAGGAGGCCAGTTACTACATTTGCAGGAAACTTCCTTGTAGATACTTAATCTGAAGTTTAAAGTTAAAATTCTGGCCTCGAGTCCAAGAATCAAAGTAAACAGGTCCTAGATTATAAATTATGGTTTATTTGGGGCCGATAGGTGGTGTTAAGGGTGGTTAAGAACGCCCACCTGGCCAACTGTGTGGTTCGAATCCCAGACCTGGCAGCTTGCTTTCTCACTCTTTCTTTCTCTCTCTTTCACTCTGGTCAAATGTATATAAATACATACATACACATAAATACACTTTCTTTCTCTCTCTTTCACTCTGGTCAAAAATATATAAATACATACATACACATAAATACATAAAGTTAAATAAAATAATTCTTTAAAAATTAATTATGGCTTATTTTATTTGAGCAGATGTAAGGGTTGTGAACATTAAGTATATTGTCACTCATAATCTTTAATGCCTTTTTTTCAGTCCTGTTTGGCTATGGTTATACAAATAACCTATTAAATCAGTATTTGAAAACACATTTTTTTAAGCAAGTGATCTGTTACTATATTTGAAAAACAGACATGATTTTCCAGCTAGATATCTATGTAGTCTGTTTTCTGCCTGCCTGACGGGACATTTGATTTAATTATATTTAATAAAACGTAACAGAAGGTTGTAACTGAAGAATCTTTCTCCTTGGATCTCATGAAACATTAAGTATCACTCTTATTTAACCATAAACCTTATCATGCTTTATTACCTTAATTTAAAAATATTATGGCATTATACAGAGAATATAATGTACCTTAGGTAATGAATTTCTCCCTTTGGACTAATTAAAAGTTGAAAAGCTTCCTTGATTCTAGTAAGCAATAAATCGAATGAATAGTAACGAATATGCATACCTCAGCCTTCTATTCTTACTCTCTTTCAGGTAACAATATCCACTTTATACACCGTGATAGGAACAGACTGGATCACAAGCCCATAAACTCTGTTCTGCAGCTTGTGGGGGTTCAGCATGTGAACTTTACAAACAGACCTTCCATTATCCACGTGTGATGAAACACAGAATTTATCGCTTGCAAATAGACCCTCAGGAATGTGACCTTAAGTGGTGGGGACCAAGGTCCTTATGAGCATCTGACTTTCTGGCCCCTCCAGCCTCTGAGGAGTAGTGAAGACAGAGACTATGCACCAGAGCCAGCAGGTGGGGTGGTGAAGGCGCTGGACTCCCACATGGCTGACCACAGAGTCCCAGACCCTGTGGCTTGAAAATCACTCCGGGTACATATGAGTGTATGCCCAAAATCCCAAGAGAAGTGTGGAGGAGAAGGAATTGTAGCAGGACCCTTCCCCCTGGGGGTGATTTCTCACTTCTCCTCTGTCTCTGTCTCTGGTGAGCACACATGCCATATGGCAACCTGAAAAAAGAGAGAGATTGTATGTACCAGCGGAATGACATGCTAAGAGCCTTCAGTCATCCACAGTGTGATATTGCATAGCTTTCAAGGTTCTATACAGTATGTAAAATCAAACTTTAAAAGCTATAAAATTATAAATACCATTCTTTCTTCTTTGTCCTGTATAAGAGAGGGGAAGAAAGATGGAAAGGGGGAAGAGACAGAGATAGATATTTTATGACAGGGTTTTGCTGTGTTGTGGTCCTCCTGCCCCAGCCTCCCAATTACCTAGGAGTACAAGGAGGCCCAGCTGTGTTGGCCCTGCTCGGGGTGGCCTGGAAACCAAACTCAGGCCTCCCACGTGACTTCCAGCCTCTCAAGCAATGGCACTGCCTATGCAGCATCACTGTTCTTTAAAATTTTGTACATAATGGTATATCCATTCAGTGAAATATTCTTTTTGGCAATTAAAACCATCAATTTTTACGAAGAATGTTTAAGTGGAATGGAAAACAACTCAAGATCATTTTATTTAGTGAAAAACAAGATATCAAATTCTATGAAACAGTATAACCACATTTTATATGTACATTTTTATATTTTCACATGTTTATTTAAAAAGTCAGAAAATAAAAAATATTAAAAATAAAAAAAAAGCAAAAGTCAGAAAATAAACTACAGTGTTGCCAGTAGGTGTCTCTATGGTAAGATAGCAGGTGTTTTTATTTTCTTTTCCATACTTCTTTATATTTCTCAACTTTTGCATAGCAGCATGATTGATTTGTCTTGGCCAGGAAAAGGTCTTCAAAGATCGTATGACAGATGATAAATGTATGCCTCCGTAACCTCCACAGAGGTGCAGGCTGTAGAGGCTGCAGTCCACGTATTTCCTTTTATTTTTCTTATCTTTTTAAAGTAAGTTGGAGTCTTACTATGTTGTGGGGGTTTTTTGTTTTGTTTTGTTTTGTTTTTTGAGAGGTTTTTCACCATAGGGCGCGTGCGCTCGCCAGACAGACCGAGAGAGACAGAGAGACAGAAAGCGAGAAATCACCCCCGGGGGGATGGTCACGCCGCAATCCCTTCTCCTCCATTCTCCTCTCAGGATCTTGGTCACGCACGCACATGCATCCGGCTTGAGTTTTAAGCCACCGGGTCCAGAATGTGAACTGCGGTCGACTACGTGGGAGTCCAGTGACATAGCCATTACGCTAACTGCTGGTTCCCTTACTATGTTTTTATAGTGTCCTTTGAGACAATAGAGTTTGGATTTTATGATGTGTAAATTGTAGTGCTTAATAACAAATGAGCGAGGGGCCAGCAGGTGGCTCAGTGGTTAAAGGCGCTGGACTCCCACATGGCCTACCAGGGTTCTAGTCCCAGACCTTGTAGCTCGCTTTCTCATTTTCTCACTCTCTCTCTGGTCAAATTAAAATAAGTAAATGAAATTAAATAAAATCATTTTAAAAATCAGTGATAGGTCAGACTTAAGATGATCACTTTTGCTACAGTTGAGTCATCGGAATTTTGAAGGTTACTATTGAGTCATCGGAAGAGTCATGGCACACTTTTGCATAGAAAAATATGTCCTGACTTTTCTGACAGCCAGTATATGGAATAGAATGTGTAGAGATGGGTAAGGATGGAAACAGGCAAGGCCATCATGCAACTATTGTAATCGTTTCGGCAAGAGGCAATAGTGGCTTAGGCTAGGATGCTAGAAGTAGAGAAGATGAGAAGTGGATGGGTTTAAGATTTTTTTTTTAAGAATTATTTATTTTTATTTGTTGTTATTACTTTTTAAATTTGACCAGACAGAGAGAGATGGAGAAAGGGAAAGCGAGAAAGCAAGCCATCAGGTCCGGGACTTGAACTGCAGTCGGCCCTGTGGGAGTCCAGCGCCCTATCCACCACGCCACATGCCGGCCTGGGGTTTAAGATTTCTTATCAACAGCAGAAAGTGCTATGACCTATCATGCTCCATAGCTTGTGTGGTTGTATAGTGATGGCAGCAGTGTGCATTGAGAAGTTTGGGTCGGTAGCTTAAGGAAGAGACAAAGAATCGAGATGTGTTGGTGGTAGGCTGGCCAAATGGTGCTACGGTGACTGAGACAGGGACACACAGCAAAGGAGAGCTTCAGCGTATTTAGGTACATCAGTCTTAACATAGACATCTGAGTGAACGTGTCGTGGTGGGCGGTAACATGCACACATGTGGAGTTCTCCGAGAAGAGGCCAAGGCAGGGGACATACACTTTTTAAATCAGCTCCGTCTCTGGGACATGGAACTAAATTAGAGCATTTATGAGGAGACTACAGAAATTTCTGTCTGTCATTCCAGCATTGCAAAGTGAGGGGGAGGCTAGGAACCAGCCCAGGACAGGTGGGGCAAACAAGGGGATCCTTGTTCTGTCTTAACCCAGGGGAAGCTGCATATTCCCTACTAATTGCTTACTCTGAGCTGTGGTAACCAGACCACTCGTGTGGAGCCCGCATCCAAAGGACCTTGTCACTTCACACCTGCTACTGTTTCACTAGGATTTTGGGGGAGGGGAAGGAGTTAAGGATAAACTGGGACCAGCAGTCGGCGTAATGGCTACATTGCTGGACTCCCATGTGGTCGACCACGGTTCGAGTCCCAGACCCGGTGGCTTAAACTCACGCTGGGCGCTTGTGCGTGCATGCCTGAGATCCCGAGAGGAGCATGGAGGAGAAGGGATTGCAGTGTGGCCATCCCCCGCCCCACCCCCCCGGGGGGGGATGATTTCTCACTTTCTGTCTTTCTGGCTCTCTGGCGAGCGCATGTGCCCTATAGCAAAAACCTCTCAAATAAATAAATAAATAAATAAACAGATTTGTTTTAGATATTTGAAGTATATATTTAAAATTGAGGAGCCAGCAATTGGCGTGGTGGTTGAGGCAGATGGGTCCCACCTGGCCGACAATGCAGTTCAAGTCCTAGACATAGTGGCTTGAAAAATAAGCACTGCACGTGTATGCGTGCCCCAAATCCCAAGAGGAGAGTTGGGGAGAAGGGATTGCAGTGTGGCCATCCCCCCGGGGAGTGTACTTTCTCATTTTCCCTCTCTCTGTCTCTGGCAAGTGTACATACTCGATAGCAAAACAAAAAGAAAGAAAATATGTCAGTATGCTTTCAGAAAGGGAATTTTTATAGAATTATTTATTTATTGAATAATTTTATTTGTTATTATTTTTGCACACCAGAGAGATGGGGAGAGGAAGTGAGAAAGCAAGCTGCCAGGTCCAGGACTCAAACTGCAGTGCCCCAAAAGGGAATTTTAAGAATTGTTTAAATTGTTAGGGGCTAGCAGGTGGTGTGGTGGTTAAAGGCACTGGACTCATATGTGGCCAACCATGGTTCAAGTCTTGAACCTGGTGGCTTCTTTTTCGCTTTCTCTCTACCTCTCTCTGGTCAAATTAGAAAATAATAATAAATAAAGTTAAAATAAATTTTTAAAATTTTTTAAACTTCTAAATTTTTAAAAGTTTGTTACTTAAATGTACACTGTGATTTGTTTATATTCCTAGACAACTGCTATTTCTCACCCCCAAAGTGCACTTTTTTAAAGAATTATGGTCCTCTCTTATTTTCCTAAAATCTTAATATGTTTAGAAGCTGTGATGGAAAATACAGCAAAATCAAATTGTTAATTTTTTTAAATAATTATTTAATTTTATTTATTTATTCATGATTTTAATTTGACCAGAGAGAGAGACACAGAGAGAGAGAGGGAAAGTGAGAAAGCAAGACACCAGGTCTGGGACTCGAACCATGGTCAGCCATGTAGGAGTATCCAGTGACCTTAAACACTACACCACCTACTGATTTCCCCAAATTGTTGGTTATTACTACCAAGTATAATACTCCTTTGAATTTACAGTACTTTTATATAAAGCATATAAGGTTACAAAAATATCTATTTAATGTAGCCAAATATTTGAATGTATTCTTATATCTATATACATGGACAATCATGGTTTTATTAATAAAAATAAAATTTCTCATAAAATTTAAAATGAAACATTTGTGGTTTTTTTTTTTTAAAATATTAAAACAAAGACTGGTGACCCAGATCCCTTTGCTGATCTTAGATTTAGAACAGCTGAATCATACACTTACACAAATATTTATATATTTCTAAGTGTACACCACTTTTTCTAAGGTAAGTAAATGTTCCTTATGCAGCTTCAGGGAGGTACAGTTACATAAGCACAGTGCCGTGGTAAGTTGCCTACCCAAACAAATGAATGTAACGTAAAACGAACGTGGCTGTGAACTGTGTCAGGAAACATACACATCCAGCCCGTGCTGGGCTCAGGATTCTGAAAAAGCTGCCTGCAGTACACCCACAGGCATATGAGGGGCTCTTCGGGATGTTCACAGACAATGTACATTGTGACAAAGCTATGCATGTTTTTCAAATTTTTTTTAAATGTTGACATTGGTCTTCTTTTTTCTTTAATTTAACTTTATTTATTTATTTAAATTTGACCAGTGAAGGATAGAGTGAGAAAGAGAGAGGGAAAGTGAGAAACAAGCCACCAGGTCTGGGACTCAAACTGCAGTCGACCCTGTGGGATTCCTGTTCCCTTAACCACCATGCCACCTGCTGGCCTGAGACCACTTTATTCTAAAGGATCTTAGAAAGAAATATTGTCTATTTTTTCTAGTGGCCAGTGTAACAAGCAGATTTTTCTGCTGTGGTTAGTTTGAACTTAGGTAATAGTGAGATTAGTTGGTGGTTTCAGTACAAAGCAGCCGTGTGGTCAAGGAGTTTTCTGCATAGACTCAGATTCCATGCTTTAGATAATTCAGTTGGTGATCTGTTTGGTAACCAGCCATTTCCTGTCTTCTTGGAATAAAACAGGAGAAAGGGGAGGTTGAGGCTGTAGTACTGACCAGATGATGAGTTTTGAAAAGAAACTTCTGTATTGAGAGGCATTATGAAGTTGCAGAAATGATAGAAATGTGAGTGTTCTTCCAGAGTTCTCAGGAAATGCATATTATGAAAAATCCATGCATGGATTTCCAAATTTTTTGTACCAAAAGGAATTTTGACTTTAATTCCATTTCCCCCTGAACATTTTGAAGTCCCCTGGCACTTGCCGGTTTTCACCACACATGGAGGGGCATCTGCTGCTCCAAGGTTCAGAGCCTGAGCAATAACGGCCCAAATGCAAGCCTGGAGGCCAGAAGGCCCCTGGCAGCTGCAGTCAGCCACCCTGGGTTTAGAAGAGTCTGTTCTTAAATTGCATGGCCCACTGTCCCCACCTGCACTAGGACGTGTTCCTCCCGGTGGGACAGAATGACACATCTTGTATAGCTAAGGGGCTTCTTCAGGGGCAGGACTGGCCGGAGCTGCAGGGACAGACATGGAGTAGGAGTCTGAGTATTTGTTATCTTTGTGATCCTGTGACAATAGGTGACAATAAGCCATCGCCCCACCAACACTGCTCCCAGCACACGTCAGCCTGGGTGCTGTGTCTGTGTACAGAAGCCAGGGGCCTTATGTTTCAGTTCTTGCCTGCTATGCTGTCCTGTGTTGAGCTACCGTGGGTCATTTGGGGCTTTTCTCAGCCTCTCCTAGTGAGATTGTGCTCGGTCTACTCTTCTGAACTTGAGGGTTAGAAGGGCAAGATCATCAGTTACCATGAAATGACTTGCCAGTAAGCCTGGGTTCTCGTTCTACCGACTGCTGGCTGTCGGGGATTTGCTGAGAGCGCTGTGGCCAGGGCTGGCGCGGCTCGTGTCCCATCACTCGTCATCCTGTCCTCTGCTTGCTCTTGCTCCTCCCTGGCTCTGACCTGAGGAGGGGCTGGACTACTGGTGTTCTGCTTTCCCTGGGCTGGCTAGGCTCTTCAGAAGCTACCTGGATTCTTTTTGAGTTAATGACACGGAGTTAGTGTTGGGTAACTGGGAAGCATTGAAATGGATGGTCAGGTTACTGAGTGCTACTGCCAGGTCTGGCATGCACTAGCTGTGTAATCTGTAAGAGATCAGTTGACCTCCCTGTGAGAGGAGAGGGTTGGAGTAGATGAATTTCAGTTTGATCCATGATTTTATTGAGCAGTTACTGTGTCCCAGATACTGTGTGGGGCTCTGGAAAAAGCTGGAAATGTAACGGTGCTCCAGGTCTGTGCCATCAGGAAGCCTACAGTCTACGGGGTCACACACGTGAGTGGGCAAAATCTCCTCGGACGTACTAGAAGGAATGGCTGTGGGTGCTCTGTGGCCACAATTTCCCCCAGCCCCGGAGGGCTCTCTGGAAAAAGGAGACCTGAAGGGATGAGTAGGAGTTGGCAAGGTGCCAGTGGGAGGAAAGGAGACAGTTCTCACTTCACTTTCTCATTCCAGCTTCTGAAGTTCTGCTCTATTCTTTCCAAACTGGCTTCTCCTCTTTGATAAAGGACTTGATTTCCTTCAGATACAGTTTTGGCCTTTGTAGTCGATTCTGAAATATTGTCTGAGGTGAGGGTGAGGAAGTGTTGGGGAAGCAGAGGGAGAGACATGGAGATACCCTCCCTGGGTTACTTGCTTTTAAATATATATTTTATTTATTTATTTATTATTTTTAATTTGACCAGAGAAAGAGAGAGAGAATGAGAAAGCAGGCCTCCAGGTCCAGGACTCGAACTGTGGTCAGCCATGTGGGAGGCCAGTGTTA
>NW_006159436.1:421239-425630 GCF_000334495.1 Tupaia belangeri chinensis | reverse complement strand
GCAAACTTCCAGGTTCGGTACTTGAACCGCAGTCAGCCATATGGGAGTCCAGTGTCTCTAAGCACCACACCACCTGCCAACACCTATTTCAAATTTTTTTACACCAAAGTAAACTCATTTTTCCACTAACATTTTGAAGTTCTTTCATATTGAATTAAAGAGTAATACTTTCTAACATTTGTAAGGTACTAATTATTTGCCAGGCATTATGCCAAGCCTTTACATAAGCTGTGAAGTAATATTTATTATCTTTTTTTTCAAGCTGAGCTTACAAGAAAGTGAGGAAATTCCACCAGGGTCCAAATAAGCAAAAATCAAAGTGATGACCTTGATTTGAAACCATATATTGGCCTGAGGAGCAGGAATTGATTCCAGAAGTTAAAAAGGCTGTTCCTTGGCCAACTCAAAGGCCTAGTTCAGTAGATAGTTAAAACTTTTTTTAGAGAGAGATTTTTGTTATAGGGCACATGTGCTTGTGGGCAATACAGGGAGAGACAGAAAGCGAGAAATCACACACACACGCACACACCCACGGATTTTGGCCGCTCTGCAATCCCTTCTCTATTCTCCTCTTGGGATTTTGGGCACACACACTCACATGTACCCAGCATGAGTTTTAAGCCACCGGATCTGGGATTCGAAGCATGGTCAACTACATGGGAGTCCAGCAACGTAACCATTATTGTCACCTGCTGGTCCCCAGAGTTAAAACTAAGATGCTTGGATAAAGTAGGACCTAAGGGCTACGCCTGAGATAAGGAATTTATTTATTTATTTATTTTATGGAGAAGTTTTTGCTATAGGGCATGTGACAGAGAGAGACAAACAGTAAGGAAGAAATCACCCCCAGGAGGGATGGCCATGCCACAATCCCTTCTCCTCCATTCTCTTCTCGGGATCTTGGGCACACATGCACACGCACCCGGCATGAGCTTAAGCCACCAGATCCGGGACTTGAACCACAGTGGACTACATGGAAATCCAACGATGTAGCCATTAGGCCAACTGCTGGTACCCTGGGAGGTTTTTGTTTGTTTGTTTGTTTTTGTTTTTAGAATTATTTTATTTAACTTTATTTTATTCATTCATTCATTTGTTTGTTTTACTCCAGGCCTGGGACTTGAACCAGTCGGCCATGTGGGAGTCCAGTGCTCTTATCCACCACACCATTTGCTGGCCCCCGAGATCCAAGAATTTTAAGGGCTTTAACCAAGAATACAGTCAGGGTAGGCAGTGACACAGTGGTATCGTAATGCTCTGCAATGCTGAACTCACATGGGTGGGCCCTGGGTCTCTATGCACACCTGACGCACGCATGCCCACGATGCAGGCTGTCTGAGATGGTGGGTTGTGGCCTGAAAACTACTGGGTTGTGCCCCACTCTCTCTTGCTTTTTTAAAGCTTGCTATAAGCCATGTGCACTTGCCAGAGAGAGACAGAGGGAGGAGGAAATTGAGAAAATACATCCCGGGGGGAGCCGTACCACAATCCACTTTCCTCTCAGGATGTTGGGCACTCCATGCACATGCGTCCAATGTGATTTTCACACCGCCAGATCCAAGACTTGAACCACGAAGTCAGCTAGGTGGAATCCAGCTGCCTTAACCTCCACACTACCTGCTGGCCCCTGTCTCTTATGAAAGAAACAAAAAAATCACAGTCAAATTCATCTATAGGCCAAGGAACCCAGTGAGACAATCTATTGTAAGGCTTCTGTAATGAATTCTTGGATACAAGAACCTCAAAAAAAAGGAAGTCCATGTTTAATTTAAAAATCAAATATTTTTGTTTCTCAAGATTGATGATGAACTAGTGACCACCTGTCAAGGGACCCAAACTGCTAAAACCGACCAGAATTGGAAGACAAACTTCCTAAAGAAGCAACATCACCTACTTCAAAGTTAATAGTGATTTTCAGAAGAGGATCACAGAAAATCATGTGCGCATCATCCTGGGAAGAAGGATTTTCTATTTAGATCAAAACAATTTTTTTTCTTAAAGAATTATTTTATTTAATTTCCTTTATTTATTTTCATTTGACTAGAGAGGGACGGAATGAGAGAGAGAGAAAGAGAAAGTGAGAAAGCAAGCCATCAGATCTAGGATTCGAACCGTGTTCAGCTATGTGGGAGTCCAGCGCCCTTAACCACCACACCACCTGCCAGCCTCAGATCAAAGAAGTCTTTATATTCAGTTTTAATTCCAAGTTTCCTTAGGCACATACTAAAAAGTTGAATCTGTTCATGTACTGGCTCTAACAGCAGAAAACTGAAAACAGTTACAGGGTGCCAGTGCTACATCGAAATTAACAGATGTTTTCAAATAGCAGTTCAGATAAGTTTATTCTTAAAAAAGGGAGCTCCAAGTTTCCTTTTTTTCATCCAGTTTGCAAAGTGAAAGCAAAGCCTTTGGAAGTTCATTTTCTCAAGAGTGAAACATTTGATTTGGTGAATGCTGCTCAGTTGAAATGCTGCTCACTTGGGCACTGACCCAACAGCCTAATGGTTGGGTGAGCTGAATCCCACATGGCGGACTGGAGTTTGAGTTCCAGACACATGTGCTGTGTGCCTAAAATCCTAACAGGATGGAGAAATGGACGAGAAGGGATTGTGCCAGGAAAACACCCTCCTGGGGAGTGCTTTTTCCCTCCTTCTCTCTCTTTTGCTCTTTATCTCTATCTCTGGTGAGCGACACACCCTCTGGCAATTAAAAAAAAAAAAAAAAAAGCATGGGTCAGCAGGTGGCAAGGAGGAGGTTAAGTTGGCGGGATTCCACATGGCCCACTGAGGTTTGAGTCCTAGACCCAGCGTTTTGAAGGAAAAAAAAGAATCATGCCAGGAGCGCACATACTCTACAGCAAGCTACATGCATACATGTATATGTGTGTCTGTGTGTGTGCATGCCCAAAACCCTGAAAGGAGAGAGAGATGGAGGAGAAGGCTTTGCAGTGTGACCATGGGAGGTGCTTTCTTGCTCCCCCTTTCAGCATTGAACACATGGACTCGCAAAATTTTTTAAAAAGATAACGGGGCCAGCAAGTGGCGTGGCGGTTAAAGGCACTGGATAATAACAAATGGAATAAATAAATAAATATTTTTAGGGTCCAGCAGGTGCTGTGGTGGTTAAGGTGCTAGACTCCCACGTGGCTGACGACAGTTTGAGTCCCAAACCTGGCAGCTTGCTTTCTCTTTCTCTTTTTCTCTTTCTCTCTCGTGAGTGCACGTGCCCTATAGAAAATTAAAAACATAATAAATAAAATGAAGTAATACATATTTTTTTAAAAGACAAGAAGAGGATTCAATGTGGAAGGCAAATTATTTGGTTTTGAGGTATAAGTTGATATATAGATTTGACAAGTACAAGTTTGGATGAATACATATCTTCATGAAAATATGTATTCATTGTAATTTGAGAAACCTATGGAACAGAAATGGCACTTGGAATATGTCGTGGTGCACACATAATTTATAATTACGTCTAAACAAGCTGTCAAAATACAGATTATAGTAGCTAAAATTTACCAATTGAGGCTTAGCCACAGTGGTGCAGGTGGTAGGGCACTGCTAGGTGATCCTGGGGCCCTGTGAGAGGACCAGGTTCAGATCCCAGGTCAGCCTGTGCTTACCACCAAGATCCTAGCTGACTGAGAGGCTGGGGGAAGGATCGTGGCATGGTCTGACCTGGTCAAGAGTACCTCTCAGGGCCAGCAGTAGCATGGTGGTTAAGGGCACTGGACTCCCACATGGCCGAATGCAGTTTGAGTCCCGGACCTGATAGCTTACTTTCTCACTTTCCTTCTCTCACTCTGTCCCTCTCTGGTCAAGTTAAAATAAATAAAGTTAAATAAAATAATTCTTATTGTGGAAAAAAAAAGAACACGAGTACCTCTCTCGGGACCAACAGATAGTGTAATGGTTATGTTGACTTTAAAAACTCATGCTGAGCACATGTGTGTGCGAGCCCAGGATCCCAAGAGAATGGAAGAGAAGGATTGTGGGTAGTCATCTCTCTGGGGGATGATTTTTTGCTTTCTGTCTCTGTCTCTCTAGTGACCACATGTGCCCTATAGCAAAAATCTCTTTTTAAAAAATAGGTAAAATAAAGAGTACCTCTCTTTTTTTTTAATCTAAATTTATTTATTTACGTTCATTCACTGCACATCATTACAGCATACAAAATGAGATTTTCCATCCAGAATACACTATATATTGGCTCAATCAAGCACATCAACATACATGTTGTCCTCAACAAATAATTTTCCATTTCTTGTTTCCTGTATATTTTGCCTTTTTTCCTATCCTTGATTCCCTATCTCTTACCTTCTGCCATCTTTCACCCTCCTCCCACACTGTCTCTGGTATCCATGGTAGATTTCTATGCCTTCCCCCCCC
>NW_006159436.1:415753-420797 GCF_000334495.1 Tupaia belangeri chinensis | reverse complement strand
ACAATTTCTTAAATAATCTAACTACTTTCAATAGCAAGTTCAGCTGGTAATTTCAAGAAAAGCAGTTTTAACTTAAATCAAAGAAATCCTAAGGAACTTTGCTTAAAACCTAAAGCCAGGAAACAGCTTAGGATTCTGTTCAAATGGTAGCTACATGAACCTATCGACATCTCAAGACAGGACACAAATCCTTAAAACCGGACAACAAAGCCTAGAAGAAAATCAGCAATGTTTTAGCCAGAAGTCATAAAATGCTATTTCACCACTTCAGTCTCATGTACTTTATCGTCTGTTGTCGTTCGATTTTCCTGATTAAATTCTGGGATATAATATTCAACTCCAGACTTGTCCCTATGATTAAGTTGGCCATTTTCTTAGTTTTTGGACTCATATTTCTGTGTGTCTGTATTTAATTTTCCTGATATAGCACTCCCTTGAGAACTTCTTAGAGATCTGGTCTGGTGCTGGTAAATTCTTTCAGATTTTGTTTATCTGAGAGTGTTCTTGTCTTATCTTCCCATATGAAGGATAATCTTGCTGGGTACAGTATTCTTAGTTGAAATTGCTTTTCCCGTAACACTTTGAATATATTTTCCCATTCTTTACTTGCTCACATTGTTTCTGATGAGAAGTCTGCTATTAGCCTGATGGAATATCCTTTGTAGGTAACTTGCCATTTCTCTCTTGCCAATCTTAGTGGCTTGTCTTTGTCTGTGGTTTTGGTCAATCTGGCTACAATGGGAACAGCAGTTGGCGTAATGGCTATGTCGCTGAACTGCCATGTAGTAGACGGCGGTTTGCAGCCCGGACCTGGTGGCTTAAACTCACGCCAGGCACGTGTGCGTGCGTGCCCAAGATCCCAAGAGGAGAACGGAGGAAAAGGGATTGAGGCGTGGCCATGCCCCCTGGGGGGTGATTTCTCGCTTTCTCTCTCTCTGTCTTTCTCTGTTTTTCCAGCGAGCACCCATGCCCTATAGCAAAAACCTCTCCAAAAAATTAAAAATAAAAAAATAAAATCTGGCTATAATGTGTCTTGGAGAAGATCTTCTTGGGTTGATTCTATCTGGAGTCCTTTGGATCTTTGAGTACCTTTCTAGGTTTGGAAAGTTCTCTTTCAGGATTTCATGGAATAGATTACTAATGCCCTTATGAGTCTCTTCACCTTCTGGGATAACAATTTTCCAGATGTTTGGACGTTTGATGATACCTAGTATTTCTTATGTATTATTCTCATTTTGGGGGGACCATTTTCTCAGTCTTCATGGAAGATTTTTCTAGGCCAGTAATTTTCTATGTCTGAGATTCTATTTTCTTTATGATCTAATCTGCTTTTAGACAGAGATAGAGAGACAGCTAGAAGAGCCCCTTACCACTCAAGTTTGTGGGCTGGAGGCTGAGTTATCAGTAGGAAATCTTCATTTCTCTTTTTTCCCTGAAATCACTAGTTCTCAGGAGCCATGAGGAATCTCATACTTCTTTGTATCATGAAAAAAGTAAATAAAAATAAAACTTAAAAATATTTACCATTAAAAAAATATATTGTGGCAGGCCAACAAATGGCACAGTGGTTACATCACTTATATCACTGCACTCCTACATAGCCAACTACAGTTTGAGTCCTGGGCCCAGTGGCTTGAAAATCACACAGGACATGTATATATGCATGCCCAAGAACCAGGGAGGAGAATGGAAAAGAAGGGATTGCAGCATGGCCAGCCCCCCTGGGAGGTGATTTATCACTTTCTCTCTCACTGTTTCTGTCTCTCTTTCTCTCTCTCTGGCAAGTGCATGCACCCTGTGGCAAAAAAAAAAAAAAAGAAAATATTGTGGCAAAATATACATAACATTAAATTTGTCATTTTAACTTTTTTGTTTGTTCATTTGTTTGTCTTTGTAGCACTTGTTAGCATTTGTTTGTTTTTCCCTTAGGGTGCACACCCCTTCTCTGAAGACAGAGAGAGAGAGAGAGAGAGACGGTGAGAAGGAAAGTGAGAAATCATCCCCCAGGGGGGATGGCTATGCCACAATCGCAAAATATACATAACATTAAATTTGTCATTTTAACTTTTTTGTTTGTTCATTTGTTTGTCTTTGTAGCACTTGTTAGCATTTGTTTGTTTTTCCCTTAGGGTGCACACCCCTTCTCTGAAGACAGAGAGAGAGAGAGAGAGAGACGGTGAGAAGGAAAGTGAGAAATCATCCCCCAGGGGGGATGGCTATGCCACAATCACTTCTCCTCCATTCTCCTCCTGGAATCTTGGGCACCCACACTGCAGGATTCCCAAGCCACCAGGTCTGGGACTCCAAATGCAATGGGCCATGTGTGAGTCCAACACCTTAACCACCACACCACCTGCTGGCCCCACTTGTGAGCATTTAGTGAAACTCTCTCCATGTAGCTTCACGCCAAGACACACCCCATTACACACACACACACACACACAAATGTTCTCCTCAGCTCTTCCATGGAAGATTTTGGCCTTCCAAGGACAGACTTCTTTAGGAGCTCCTCTTCCCCAGAACTCTGTAGTAGCCCGATCGCACTACCTCAGTGATAGGAGCCACTCTGGTCTTGTTTCTGGCAGTGTCTACCCATTTGCTCACTGACCAACGTCCACACTTTACCAAGGTTGACAGTTGGGCAGAAACTCTGGTTCCTCTTGAAGTGGGAATGCCTCAGCCTGGGCAGTGGTGGTCAAGCAGATCCTGTGGTGATGCATGCCACCATTACCCAAGTCTTTGGTGCCTGCCAATGCAGCTGTGGCCGGGGCTCTCATGGGCTCCGAGTTTCCAGGTCTTCCTCAGCTGGATGGCATGTCGGCCCCTGAGACCAAAGACTCTTTTTTAAAGGTTTTTGACATAGGTGATGTGTGCTCACTGGAGGGAAACAGACTGTGAGAGAGAAAGTGAGAAATCATCCCCTAGAGGGATAGTCGCACCACAATCCTTCTCCTCTGGGGGTTTTGGGTATGCATCCCATGTGTCCAGCATGATTTTCAAGCCTGTGGTCTGAGACTCGAAGTGCTGTTAGCCATGTGGGAGTCCAACACTTGACCACTATGCCACTCGCATGCCCCATTTTAACCATTTTAGAGTGTACAGTTTGGTGGCATTAAACACATTCACAGTGTACAACTGTCACCACCATCCCTCTCAAGAACTCCCATCATCTCACATTGAACCTCTGTGCTAATTGAGTAATTCTCCATGTACCTTTCCTCCAACCTGGGGCAACCACTGTTCTACTTTCTGTTTCTATAAACATGACTATTTTAAGTACCTTGTATAAATGAAATCATGTCATATTTGCCCCCCTTCTTAATTTTTTTTTTTTTTTTTGCCATAGGGCATGTGTGCTCACTGGAGAGAGACAAAGACAGAGAGAGGGAAAGTGAGAAATCACTTTCTCAGGCATGATGGCCACGCTGCAATCCCTTTTTTTTTTTCTTTTTTAAATTTATTTTTAAAAATTTTATATACATTTAATCACATTGTTTAGCTTACAAAGTGAACATTTCAATATGTGAACATTTCTCCCCAGTCTAGTTGATGCAATCCCTTTTTCTTCTTTTTTATTTTAACTATTTTATTTAACTTTATTTATTTATTTTTCTTTTTATTTGACCAGAAAGGGACAGAGAGAGAGAGAGTGAGAAAGCAAGCCACCAGGTCTGGGACTCAACAACGGTCAGCCATCTGGGAGTCCAGCCATCTTAACCACCACGCCACCTGCCGGCCCCCACAATCCCATCTTCTATGTACTCCTTTTGGGACTTTGGGTGGGCACACACAAACACACCTGGCATGATTTTCAAGCAACTGGGTCTAGAACTTAAATGGCCATAGATCATGGGAGATTCTAGTACCGTAACCACCATGCCCCCTGCTGGCCCGGATATTTGCCTTTTTGTGATTGGCTTATTTCATTTAGTGGTGTGTTCTCAAGGTTCATCCATGTTGTAGTATGTAACAGGATTCCCTTCCTTTTAAGGCTAAGTAATTTTCCATTGTATACCACGTCTTCTTTATGCTTTCATCCACTGAGAGACATTTGGGTTCTTTCCACCTTTTGGCGCTTGTAAATAATGCTGCTATGAACATGAGCATACGAATACCTGAGTTCCTGCTTTCAGTTCTTTTGTGCATACATCCAGGAGTGGAACTGTTGGACTACATAGGCACTCAATGTTTAGTTTTTTGGGGAATTGCCATTATGTTTTCCCAAGTGGCAACACCATTTCAGCTTTTCCACCAGCAATTTACAAGCATTCCAGTTTCTCCACATCCTGGCCAACACAGTTTTCTACTTTTTTGTTTGGTTTTATATGTATAATATTATGCTAATGAATACAAAGTGATCATATTGTAGTTTTGACACAATTTATTAATTTTTAAAAGAGATTTTTGCTATAGGGCACGTGTGCTCACCAGAGAGGCAGAGAGAGACAGAAAGTGAGAAATCACCTGCCAGGGGGATGGCCATGCCACAGTTGCTTCTCCTCCATTCTTACTTCTTGGAATTTGGGGCATGCACACCAGGTTCAAGCCACCAGGTTCAAAACTTGAATGGTGATCAGCCACGTGAGAGTTCAATGCATTAATCACTATGCCAGCCATTGACCCCTGAAATGTACTAATTTTTAAAATGCATACGTAAATTGAATAATAAAAGTTTTCTGAGAAGCTGATGCTGAATAATACGTTTTAAAATAATTATTTTTAAAATTTTATTTATTAATTTTTTTTTAATTCACCAGAGAGAGAGAGAGAGAGAGAAAGCAAGGAAGCAAGTTACCAGGTCCAGGACTTGAACTGGAGTCTGCCATGAGGGAGTCTAGCAACTCAACGATCATACCACCATCTGGCCTAAATAACATTTTTTTTTTTAAGTGAGCATAAGAGGGTCAGGGGGGCCAGCAGGTGGCATAATAGTTAAGGACACTGGACTCCCACATGGCCAACCGCAATTTGAGTCTTGCACCTGGCAGCTTGCTTTCTCGCTTTCTCTTTCTCTCTTTCTCTCTCTCTCCTCTCTCTCTCTCTC
>NW_006159436.1:407923-415689 GCF_000334495.1 Tupaia belangeri chinensis | reverse complement strand
AGTGGTTAAGGGTGCTGGACTTCCACATAGCCGACTGTGATTCGAGTCCCAGACTCAGTGGCTTACTCTCTTAATTTCTCTCTTTCTCTCTCTCCTCTCCTCTCTCTCTCTCTGGTCAAACTAAAATAAATAAAGTGAAATAAAATAACTTAAAAAAAAAAAAAGCAAGCATCATGGACCAGCAGATGGCATGGTAATTCAAGCACATGTTCGACTGTGGTTCAAATTCCAGACCTAGTGGCTTGAAAATCACACTGGGTGCATGTGCATGCATGCCCAAGGTTGCAAAAAGAGCTTGTAGAAGAGATTGTGGTGTATCCATTCTCCCTTGGGGTGATTTCTCATTTTCCCTCTCACTCCAGTGAGTGCATGTAGCCTATGGCAAAACCTTATTTTAAATAAAAAAAAAAGTGGGACCAGCAGTTAGCGTAATGGCTATGTCGCTGGACTCCCACGTAGTCGACCGCGGTTCATGTCCTGGACCCGGTGGCTTAAAACTCACGCCGGGCACGTGTGAGTGCATGCCCAAGATCCTGAGAGGAGAATGGAGGAAGGGATTGCGGCGTGACCATCCCCCCTGGGGGGTGATTTCTCGCTTTCTGTCTCCCTGTCTCTCTCTGTCTGTCTGGCGAGCGCATGCGCCCTATAGCAAAAACCTCTCCAAAAAAAAAAAGTAAGCATGATAGTTTTTAACTTCTGTGTTACTCATCATCAAGCTGATGTTAGGAATATTTGAGGAGTTGAAGAACTTCTCTATAAATCAACTCAATGACAGAGAATTTATTTATTTATTTATTACTTGTAAATTCTACATTTTTGGATTTCTTTTGTATAACTATGTCAGAAATCTTTAAGGGATTCATTTAATGAACTCATTCTTCTCAAGCACATATGAAACATTAACAAAAAACAAACTATATATTATCCCTTAAAGTAAATCTCAGTAATTTTAGACTCAAGTTCATAGCAGGCAATATTCTTTTACCACAATGCAACTTCATTAGAAATCAATAATGTGAGGGACGAGCAGGTGGTGTGGTGGTTACACCACTGGACTCCCACATAGTCAACTAAGTTCGAGTCCTGGACCCAGAGGCTAAAACTCATGCCAGGTGTGTGTGTGTGTGTGTGTGTGTGTGTGCATGCTCCAAATCAACTCTCAGGAGGTGATTTGGAGTAATCTCTAAAAAATAAATAAATAAAAGAATTACTTTATCGGGGCCAGCACGTGGCAAGGTTATGTTGCTGGACTCGCACATAGTTGACTATGGTTCAAATCCCAGACCAGGGGCTTGAAACTCATGCCAGGCACATGTGTATGCATGCCCAAAATCCCCAAAGGAGAATGGAGGAGAAAGGATTACAGCACGGCAATCCCCCTGGGGAGTAATTTCTTACTTTCTGTCTCTCTGTTTCTCTCTCTCTTCATCAAGCACACGAGCCTATAGCAAAAATATCTCTCAAAAAAATAAAAAAAGAGGCTGGCAGGTGGCATGGTGGTAAGATACTGGACTCCCACATGGTGGACATGGTTCAAGTCCCAGACCTGGCAGCCTACCTTCTCACCTTCTCTCTCTCTGGTCAAATTTAAAAACAACAAAAAAATAGTAATAATAACAGATTTAATTAAATTAATAATTTTTAAAGAATTATTTTATTTAATCGTATTTATTACTATAATTTTTTAAAGTTTATTTTGGTGCAAAAACATTTTGAAGTCCCTGCATAGTTTTTTTTGTTTTGTTTTGGAGAGGTTTTTGCGATAGGGCGCGTGCACTCGCCAGACAGACAGAGCGAGACAGAGAGACAGAAAGCGAGAAATCACCCCTCAGGGGGGCTGGCCATGCGGCAATCCCTTCTCCTCCATTCTCCTCTCGGGATCTTGGGCACACACGCACACGCGCCTGGCGTAAGTTTTAAGCCACCAGGTCCAGGACGCGAACGGCGGTCGACTATGTGGGAGTCCAGCGACATAGCCATTACACTAACTGCTGGTCCCCCTGCATAGTTTTTATAAGCTCATTTACATGAATATTTTGGAGGAAAAAAAAAACTTGTATAAAAATGATTCTCAGAGGTCAGCAGGTGGCACAGTGGTTAAGGCATTGGACTCCCACATGGTCAACTATGGTTCAAGTCCCAGACCTGGTGGCTTGAAAGTCATGCTAGATGTGTCTGTGTACATGCCCAGGGTCCCAGGAAGAGAGTGGAGAAGGGACTGCAGTGCAGCCATTTTTCCTAGGTGGGTGATTTCGTGCTTTCCCTTTCACTCTATCTCTGGTGAGTACAAGCACCCTATGGCAAAAATCTTTAAAAAAAAAAGAGTCTCCCAAGAATACATGCAAAATTCCTAATGTGACTTTTGGCCAACTGAATCAGACAGGGTATAAAATATTTATTTACCAGGACCAGCAAGTGGTGTGATGGTTAAAGTGCTGGACTCCCACATGGCCAACTATGGATCGAATCCCAGACCTTGCAGCTGGCTTTCTTACTTTCCCTCTCTCTGGTAAATTTTTAAAATAACAAAAATAAATACAATTAAGTAAGTAATTCCTTTTTTGAAACTAAAATAGTTGCTAATTTTATTTTCACATTTCACAATACAAATGAAAACTATACTTTCTTTTTGTCCCACTTCTCTCCTCCAAACCTACTCTTATTTTTTATTTGTTTGTTTTTGTAATAGGAAGTGGGAGAGTCTTCCTTGTCATGCTGTAAGAAAGCACCCAGAGTCACAGCACCGTGATGTCCTGGTGAAGTAGAACAACCTAATATAAAATTGACGTAGGGAGGACTCCCTCCATCCATATCTGTCTGGCCGAGTCGTTCCTGGCCGAGTGGGCGCCATCATGGGCTGGGCAGGAGGTCTCATCATGGGAACCCAGGCATCACGGGTCTCACTCCAGGAGCAGGTCCCACTGGCATCATCCCAGGAGGAGGAGGGAGGGCCCCCAGACGGGGGGTGGGAGGCTGGAGGAGGTAGGCTCAAAGCCCCTGCAGGAGGAGGAGCAGAGACCAGAGCAGGAGATACTGGCCCTTGTGGAAATGCAGCCGTGGTTTTACCCATCAGGCTCTGAGCCTGCTCCTTCACCCATCTCTGATGGTCTTCCACATTCTGTGTTCCCTCCCACCGCAGTGTTTTCTCAGGCGTGCATCATGGGTGAGGTGTGATCGCAGCAGTCATAAGAAAACTTAGGCATGTTGCCCACTCTCATAAATCATTCTTTTTTAATTTGTTTAAAATTGTTCATTTCATTTCATTTTATTATTATTATTATTTAATTGACCAGAGAGAGAAAGGGAAAGTGAGAAAGCAAGCCACCAGGTTCAGGACTCGAACCATGATGGGCCATGTGGGAGTCCAGTGCCTTAACCACCACATCACATACGGGCCTGACATAAGTAATTTTTTTTTTTAGAGGGTTTTGCTATAGGGCACGTGCACTCGCCAGACAGAGAGAGACAGAGAGACAGAAAGTGAGAAATCACCCCCCAGGGGGGATGGCCACGCCACAATCCCTTCTTCTCCATTCTCCTCTTCGGATCTTGGGCACGCACGCACACACACCCGGCATGAGTTTTAAGCCACCGGGTCTGGGACGCGAACCGCGGTCAACTACGTGGGAGTCCAGCAACATAGCCATTACGCTAACTGCTGGTCCCCCATAAGTAATTCTTAAAAAAAATTATTTACCATTACAAAGACGGCTTTATCTTAGAAATGCAAATTTTGTTTTACAACAAAAATTACTAACATTCACCATATTAACACATTTAAGGGAGAAGAAATATGTATATAGTGATTTCATAGAAACAGAAATGGCATGTGATAAAATTTACCATCTGTTTTCAATTATTTTTTTCTAATGTTTAAAGCAATCTAAAAATAAATGGGAATTTCCTTAAACTTATCAAAGTTATCTGCCAAAACTAAATATACTTAATAGGAAAAAAACTTTCTAAAGACTTATTTTATTAACTTTATTTATTTTTAATTTGACCAGAGAGGGACAGAGAGAGAGAGAGAAGGTAAGCTGCCAGATCCGGGACTCAAACTGTAATCGGCCAGGTGGGAATCCCGTATCCTTAACCACCATGCCACCTGCTGGCCCCTTTAATAGGAAAATTAACCTGGGGTTAAGGGAGCTGGGTCCTACATAGCTGATCACAGTTCAAATCTCAGTCCCTGAGACCTGAAAACAGGCTGGACACACGCAAGCACGCCTCAGATCCTGTCAGAATGGGGAAGTGGAGAAGGAATGGCGGTGTGACCACATCCTACTAGGGGGTGCTTTCTCCCTCTCTGCCGAGCACATGTGCCCTCTAGCAATTAAAAAAGAAAAAATTTAAGGACCAGCAGATGGCATAACGGTTATGTTGTTGGACTCCCATGTAGCTGACCACAGTTCAAGTCCTGGATCTAGCGGCTTAAATCTGGGAGGCTTATGTGAGCATGCCCAGGATCCAGAGTGGAGAATGGAGGAGAAGGGATTGTGGTGTGGCCACCACCCCTGGGGTGTGATTTCTCACTTTCTGTCTCTCTGTCTCTGTCTCTCAAGCTAGCACACACACCCTATAGTAAAATTCTCTCTCTACAAAAATTTTTTTGAAGGACTATGGAGGGGTCAGCAGGTGGCACGGTGGTTAAGGTGCTGAACTCCTACATGACAGAACACAGTTTGAGTCCTGGACCTGGTGGCTTGCTTTCTCACTTTCCCTTGCTCTCTCTCTCTCTGATCAAATTATAAAAAGAAAAATAAAAAAAGAGGGACCAGCCGTTAGAATAATGGCTATGTCGCTGAACTCTCATGTAGTCGACCGCGGTTTGAGTCCTGGACCCGGTGGCTTAAACTCACACCGGATGCATGTGTGTGCATACCCAAGATCCCAAGAAGAGAATGGAGGAGAAGGGATTGTGGTGTGGCCATCCCCCCTGGGGGGTGATTTCTTGCTTTCTGTCTCTCTGTCTCTCTGGCGAGCACATGCACCCTATAGCAAAAGACTCTCAAAAAAATAATAATCAATAAAATTAAATAGATAATTCTTTTTAAAATTATTTTATTTAGGGGACCAGCAGGTAGCACAATGGTTAAGGCGCTGGACACTATCACATGGTTGACCACAGTTCGAGTCCCGGACGTGGTGGCTTGCTTTCTCACTTTCTGTCTCTCTCTCTATCTGTGTGTGTGTCTCTCTCTAGTAGAATTAAAATAAATGAATGAATAAATAAAATAAAATAATTCTAAAAAAATATTTTATTTAACTTTTCTTTCTTTCTTTCTTTCTTCTTTTTTTGTAGAAGTTTTTGCTATAGGGCACATGTGCTCACCAGAAAGACAGAAAGAGAGAGACAAAGCAAGAAATCACCCCCAGGGAGGATGGCCACGCGGCAATCCCTTCTCCTCCATTCTCCTCTAGGGATCTTGGGCACGCATGCACATGCACCCGACATGAGTTTAAGCCACTGGGTCAAGTACCAAAATGCAGTTGACTACATGTGAGTCCAGTGACATAGCCATTATGCCAACTGCTGGTCCCGGAAAGGAATCTTTAGTACCCAAAGCGGGAAAGGAATACATAAACAATTTTAGTCAGCCACTAGGAGCCCATATCGCATCTTTGGAAAAATTAAGAAAGGCCTCACTAGTCAACATTTTTGTTAGTGTAGCTTTGTACAACCTGAACAGTTCTGACTTAGACACTTTAAGACACCTTGATAGGACTCATTCCTGACTTTACATCCTTATATCCCCACACTCACTCCCACATGATAGACCATGGTTTGGGTCCAGCACTGGTGGCTTACTTTCTCACTTTCTCTCTCTCTCTTCCTCTCTGTCTCTGGTGAACATATGTGCCCTGTAGCATATTACAGTAATAATACTAATAATGATAAATAATTATTTAAAAAAGAAAAAAAAGGGAATATGGGGTCAGCAGGTGGCATGGTGGTTGGGGCGCTGAGCACTTCCATGGCTGACAATGGTTTAAGTCCCAGACCTGGTGGCTTGCTTTTTCACTTTCCTTCTCTCTCTCTCTTTCTGGTGAGCGAACGTGCCCTATAGCAAACTTAAAATAATAATAATAATAATAAGTAAAATAAAATAAATAAATGATCAAAAAAAATAAAAGGCATACGATGAGGGACAGCAGCTGGTCAAGGTGCTGGATCTCCCATGACTGATGACTCAGTGTGAGTCCCAAACCAGCAGCTTGAAAATCCCACCAGGTGCGTGTGCATGCCTAAAATCCTGAGAGAAGAATGGAGAAGAAGGGGTTGGGGGGTGGCCATTCCCCCTGGAGGCTGATTTCTCATTCTCTGTCTCTTCCTCTCTCTGCCTCCCTCCTGCAAGCACACATGACCTGTAGCAAAACCTAAAAAAGAAAAGAGAGAGAGCAGTAAAACTTAAAGGTATCCAGGAGTAAATCTAACATGAAATGTGCTATACCTTTATAAGAAAACGATGTAACATTTTAAAAGAGAATTTTTAAAAACTTGAATAAATGGAGAGATGTAATGCATGCATGAAAAGTATTCCCATTATCCTAAAAATGTCAGTCCCAAATTTATCTACAGATTCTTAACAAAATCCTTATGTTTTTTTTTCATGGAAGTTGGCATGGGATTCTAACATTTATTTAGAGGAACAAAAGATCAAGAACAGCTAAGCTATTCCTGAAGGAGAAGCCAGAAGTGGCTGGTTCTGTAAGATGCCAAAATATCAAATAAAGCCATACCCAGGACCAGCAGGTGGCATGGTGGTTAAGGTGCTGGATCCCACAAGACCAAGTGCACAGTTCGAGTCCCAGACCAGGCAGCCTGGAAAACACTAAGCATGTGTGCATGCCCAAAATCCTGAGAAGAGTGGAGAAGGGACTGCACTGTCCCTATCCCCTCCAGGAGGTGATTTCTCACTTTCCGTCTTTCTGTCTCTCTCCCTGGCAAGCACACCTGCCCTATAGCAAACAAAGAAACAAAAAGCCATTAAAACATATTAGAGAACAAGGGACTAGGTTAAAAAAACCCAGGAACAGACCTACACATAGAGACATTTGACGTGTGGCTGAGTATAGGCCATAGATCACGGGACGAAGGGATAGTCTATTCATGAATTAAGGGTACTGGGATACTTAGTAATCCAGAAGGAAAGGATGAGTCATTAGATGCATTTTATTTATTTATTTATTTTTCCCTATAAGAGACAGTAAGAAAGAAAGTGAGAGATCACTTTGGGGATGGCCACGACCCAATCCCTTCTTTATTCTCCTCCTGGAATTTTGGGCATGTACACACCCATGCCCAGCATAGTTTTCAAGCCACCAGGTCCAGGACTCGAACATGTGGGAGTCCAGTGCCTTAACCACCACACCACCTGCTGGCCCCTTAGATCCATATTTCTAACCTACAAATTTTCAAATCACGTATTTGCAGCCAAATCTAATTCTCTTACATAGCAATTCCTATTTTACACCAGACACATAAATTCCAGAAGAATTAAGGACCAAAATAGGAAAAACAAAACACTTACATTGTTACTTTCCTATGAGAGAAAGTTTCATGAAATTGGAGTAAGAAGAGGATCCACTTTTTTTTAAGAATTATTTTATTTAACTTTATCTATCTACTTATTTATTTTATTTGAACAGGGAGGGACAGAGAGAGAGAAAAGAGAGAGAGAGAAAGCTGCCAGGCCCAGGACTTGAACCACGGTCAGCCATGTAGGAGTCCAGCATCCTTAATCACCATGCCACCTTCCAGACCC
>NW_006159436.1:401801-407881 GCF_000334495.1 Tupaia belangeri chinensis | reverse complement strand
ATCCTTTTTTTTTTTTTTTTTTTTTTAAGGTTTTTGCCTTAGGGCACATGCACTTGCCAGAGAGACAGAGATAGTGAGAGGGAAAGTGAGAAATCACCCCCCGGGGGGATGGCCGCAACGCAATCCCTTCTCCTCCATTCTCCTCCCTGGATTCTGGGCATGCACGCACACGTGCCTGGTATGATTTTCAAGCCACTGGATCTGGAACTCGAACTGTGGTCGGCTGTGTCAGAGTCCAGTGAGGTCATAGCCATGCTTCTGCTGGCCTGAGGAAGGAGATTCTTAAAAAAGCTTTTTTTTTTTTCCCCGAGAGGTTTTTGCTATAGGGCGCATGTGCTCACCAGACAGACAGAGAGAGACAAAGAGATAGAAAGCGAGAAATCACCCCCCAGGGGGGATGGCCACGCTGCAATCCCTTCTCCTCTTGGAATCTTGGGCACGCATGCACACGCGCCCGGCGTGAGTTTAAGCCACCGGGTTCGGGACTTGAACCGCGGTCGACTACATGGGAGTCCAGCGACATAGCCATTACGCTAACTGCTGGTCCCCTTAAATAAACATTTTTGTGTATGTATGTGAGAGTGTGTGTGTGTGTGTGTGTGTATGTATGCGAGAGTGTGTGTGTGTGTGTGCGCGTGCATCCACTTGCCTGTGTGCACTTGTCCATACACGCACACACGTATCATAGCCCGTTTTAGGGCCGTGGCAGTCGATGTGGGCCATACCTTATTACACAGTACTTGCCTTTGCAGCTTTAGCAGTGAAAGCAAGAGCAAGCAGCAATTTCACATTTTCTTTTCTTTTTTTATTTTCTCAAGTTTTTGCTAAGGGCATGTCAGCTTGCTGGAGAAACAGAGGGAAGGCACCAGCAGATAGTGCAGGGGTTATGTTGCTGGAGTCCCATGAAGTCAATCACAGTTCGAATCCCTGACCTGGTGACTTAAAACTCAAGCCAGGCGCGTGTGTGTGCATGCCCAAAATCCCAAGAGGAGAATGGAGGAGAAGGGATTGCGCTGTGGCCATCCCCCAGAGGGGGTGATTTCTGTCCCTCTCTGTCTCTCCCATGAATGCATGAGCCCTATAGCAAAAAACTCTCAAAACAAGAAAAGAAGGAAAGGCGGGAAAGGGAAGACTCACTCTCCCACTCAGGGCAGATGGCCACGTGGCAGTCCCTTCCCCACCAGTCTCCTCCAGGGATTTTGGGCACCCATGCACACACACATGTCCCACATGATTTTCAAGCCTCTGGGTCTAAACTTGAACTGTACACCTGCCTATGTAAGATCTGGAACTCCTTGCTGGCTCTTCACATTTTTTTTTTTTTTGAGAGGTTTCCGCTATAGGGCGCGTGCGCTCGCCAAACAGACAGAGAGAGACATAGAGACAGAAAGCGAGAAATCACCCCTCAGGGGGGATGGTCACGACGCAATCCCTTCTCTATTCTCCTCTCGGGATCTTGGGCACGCACGCACACGCGCCCGGCGTGAGTTTTAAGCCACCGGGTCCGGGACGTGAACCGCAGTCGACTACGTGGGAATCCAGCAACATAGCCATTACGCTAACTGCTGGTTCCCGGCCCTTCACATTTTCATATGGCAAATTAAAGAGTAATTTCTGGGCCCGCGGGTGGCGTGGTGGTTAAAGTCACTGGATTCCCACATGGCCAACCACAGTTTGAATCCTGGACCTGGGGGCTTGCTTTCTTGGTTTCCCTTTTTCTCTCTCTCTCTGGTCAAATTTTAAAAAATTAACAAATTGAATTAAATAAATAATTATTTTTATAAAGTACCTTCTACATGTTTATTTTATCTTGTTTTGTTTTTTAAACATTAATGTATTTATTTATTTGTTATGATTTTTCAAGCTGCTGGGTCTGGGACTCAAATCGCAGTCAGCCATGTAGAAATCTAGCATCTTTTTTTAAAAAAGAATTATTCATGTAATTCTTTAAAAGATTTACTTATTTATTTAATTTGCTGTATGGCACATGCACTCACCAGAGAGAGACAGAAAAATAGAGAGGGAACATGAGAAAGCCACCAGGTCCAGGATTCAAACTGCAGTCAGCTTATGTGGGAGTCTAACGTCTCAACCACCATGCCACCTGCTGGTTCCTATTTAATTTTATTTATTATCATTATTATTTTTAATTTGCTATCGGGCATTTGTGCTTACCAGAGAGAGACAGAGAATGAAAGAGAGAGAAAGCAAGCCGCCAGGTCCGGGACTTGAACCACGGTCAGCCATGTGGGAATTTAGCACTTCAACCACCATGCCACCCCTGGCCCCAGAATCCACCATTTCAGCCACCACACCGCCTGCTGGCCCAAATTTCTACACATTTTTTTTTTGGTAAGAATTATTTATTATTAATTTGCTCTAGGCACATGCACTCACCAGAGAGAGCAAAAGTAAGCTGCTAGATCTGGGATTCGAACCATAGCCTCTTCACCACCACAGCACATGGTCCTAATTTCTACCCTTTTAGAATATGCAGCTTCATTGGGCTCGACTTTCCGTTTCCACCCACCACAGTACCACGGCATCTTTCCTGCGTGGGGTCTGGCAGCAGTCTGCTTTACCCGTGATAGGGGCTGATGACCAAGGAGAAGATGGTTCGGAGGGTCCTTATGCGTTAGGTGCCATGGGAGAGTTAAAGGAGCTCTGCCTCTCACGGTTTGGAATATATTTAGGAAGGTGCGGAGACTATCAGGGTGACTAATACGAAGGGCAGTGAGTGGGAAAGCGCGCTCTGCAAAGTCTGGTACCTCTGTTTGTATTGTAGAAGGGCTAGGAGGGTTCGCGGTGGATTGCAGTTGGCAAAGACGGTTTGCAAGTGAAGTTTTCAAGACTGCTCACAGAGACACGAGTGCAATGAGCCTTATTCATCGTGATGAGGTATTCATCAAAGCTCTTATGGAAGAGAAACTTGTTTCTAGAAAATTATTTTCAATATTATGCCAATCTTCGTACAATGCCATTTTTAAAAATAGGTAAGTAGTCAGAATATTTTTAAGGTTTCTTTAGAAATCATTATGGCACACTGTTATTTAACTTCACTTTGGAGCAGCCTGTAATCACTGACATTTTCAGACTTTGACTCATGGGGACTTTAAATGCCATATGTGGATGTATTTACCGAGTTGGTGTAAATAAAGAATCGCTTCATATTTCCAGGCAACATGCATCCATGTTCACAGGTGCAACAGTCCTCCTTCTTTTTGCCTGCTGATACCTGTGAGTGGCATTTCTGCCCCCTTTTCCTAGACTGAAAGCTTAGATGGTCGTGTATTTGTAGCTTGTGTCTCTATTGGCAAGCACGAGGGCCTCCTGTGAATTTTTTCTGTTTGCCACACAAGAGGAAGACAAAGCAAAAGCAAACACATTCAAAAATAGATTGGAAAAATGATCCGTGTTTCTTGGATAATTTAGGAAAATAAAACAGTACACCAGAGATATTCTGGTAGGGAGACCGATGGCCCCAGATGAAAACCTTAAGCATCTTTATATGTTGTGTGTGTGTGTGTGTGTGTGTGTGTGTACTCACCAGAGAGAGAAAAGGAGATGGTAGCTGAGAAACCACCCCCTAGGGGCCATACCACAATCTCTTCTCCTTCATTCTCCTCTCGGGATTTTGTACACACATGCACACATGCCAGGCATGATTTCAAACTGCTGTGTCCAGGACTTGAACTGTGAGGTTGGCCATCAGGGATCCAGCTGCCTTAACTTCCACGTCATCTGCTGGCACCCGTTTGAGCTACTTTTGCAGGAAGGAAAATGAATCCACTTTCCTAATGTTGAGAACCTATTCTAATATTGACTTAGAATCCACAGGCTACAATGGAATCACAAGCATAAAAGTAGGCTCAGACTGGTGCCACGGACCACAGCATACTGGACCGCTGTGCTGGAAGCCATGTGGCCAACTGTGGTTTGGATCCACGGTTGTCTTGAAAACACAGTGAGAGACTCTGAGGAGCTGAAAGGCTGGAGGAAGAGGTCTACTGCATGTCAATTTCTGTCAAGGGTTCCTCTTTTTCTCTCTCTCATGCACACACACATGCTCTCTACCATGAATAAAGTAAACTTTAAAATATTATTAAAATATTGTTTGGGGCCAGCTGGTCATGTGGTGGTTAAAGACACTGGACTCCCACATGGCTGACTATGCTTCGAGTCTCAGACCCGGCAGCTTGCTTTCTCTCTCTCCCTCTCTCTCTCCATCTTTCTCTGGTCAAATTTTAAAATAATAATAAAAAAAATAAAGTTATGTTCACATGTTGAAATATTCACTTTGTAAGCTAAATTATGTGATTGTATAAAAGAAATAATGTGATTGAATGTATAAAAGAAAATTAAATAAAAAAGTACATTTAAAAACGTTAAAATAATTATAAAAACATAATAATTGTTTCAATGTTTTCTTAGATCATTTGTTTTTAGTTTTGTTTTGTTTAAAATTATTTATTTTATTTTATTTATTCACTCATTTTTTGTTTGTTTGTTTGTTTTGACCAGAGAGAGAAACACAGAGAGAAAAAGAGGGAAAGTGAGAAAGCAAATCGCCAGGTCCAGGACTTGAACTGTGGTCAGCCATGTGAGAGTGTCCAGCACCTTAGCCACCATGCCACCTGCTGCTTAGGTCACTTGTTTTAAAGTAGAAAAACAGACTACGTACAGGGAATGTAATATATATCTGCTTGTATATGCATTCTGTATCTGAATAAGCAAAATTGTGAACACAGCTGCCCTATAAGGAAGTGGCAGAGTGATGTGGGAACACCAATAGGATGATGCTCTATATAGTTTTGTACTTCCTGAATTTTGATCCACATGGATATATTACCTATTTAATGAGTAAATACACTTACTTTTTTTTTTTTTTGGGAGAGGTTTTCGCTACAGGGTGTGTGCGCCCGCCAGACAGACAGAGAGAGACACAGAGACAGAAAGCAAGAAATCACTCCCCAGGGGGGATGGTCACGCCACAATCCCTGCTCCTCCACTCTCCTCTCAGGATCTTGGGCACGCATGCACACACGCCCGGCGTGAGTTTTAAGCCACCAGGTCCGGGACGCGAACTGCGGTTGACTACGTGGGAGTCCAGTGACATAGCCATTATGCTAACTGCTAGTTCCCAACACTTACTTTTATAAGTAATAGAAATCCAGGTCAGCTCCATTTCTCAGCAGTCAACGCACCACGCAAGAGAGGCTGGACCCTGTATGGAGACCGAGATTTGAGTTCCAAGCCTGGTCAGCCTGAGACATGCCAGGCATGTGTGCAAGTACCCAGGATCCACCAGGCTGGAGACTGGAGGAAGGGAATCCTGGCATGACCAGGCGGTACGGAGGGTGCCCATCTCTCTTTCTCTGCCTCTCTCTCGCTCTCACACACACACTCGTGTGTACACGGTCTATCATGAATAAAAGGGAAAAAACCCTGAATGGTCATTGCATTATAATTTTCTTTTTTAAGAATTATTTTAGGGGACCAGCAGTTAGCATAATGGCTATGTCGCTGGACTCCCACATAGTCGACTGTGGTTCATATTCCGGACCCGGTGGCTTAAAACTCTCGCCGGGCGCGTGTGTGTGTGTGCCCAAGATCCCGAGAGGAGAATGGAGAAGGGATTGCAGTGTAGCCATCCCCCCTGGGGGGTGATTTCTTGCTTTCTATCTCTCTGTCTGTCTGGCGAGTGCACAGGCCCTATGGCAAAAACCTCTCCAAAAAATAAAAATAAATAAAAATAAAGTTAAATAAAATAATTCTTAATAAAAGAAAGAAAATACATTGAGACGAACTGGTACTACTTAAAAAATTTTATTTCAAGAAGTATATAAAAAAAGAAACTATAGCTACAAAGATATTTCTGTTTTCTATACTTTATATTTTCTTTATATTCAAAAGAAAAGTTTTCCTCCATATTTTAATTTTGATTTAATCCACCACCACCTGCTGGACCCTGCATTATAACTTTTTTTTTTTTTTTTGCCATGTGGTGAGCGTGCTTGTCAGAGAGAGGGTAAATGAGAAATCACCTGCTGGGGGCATTGACATGCTGCTATCTCTTCCTC
>NW_006159436.1:386349-401726 GCF_000334495.1 Tupaia belangeri chinensis | reverse complement strand
CAATGGTTGTGTGGGAATCCAGCACCTTAACCACTACGCCACACCCTGCTGGCCATTTTTTTTTTTTTTTTTAGGTTTTTATCATAGAGTTCACGTGCTTACCAGAGAGAGAGAAAGTGAGAAACCAATTCCCACCCCGGGAGGAATGGCCAGGACACAATCCCTTCTCCTTTCTCTTCTTGGGATTTGGGGCACGCACACACATGTGCCTAGCATGATATTCAAGCTACCATGTCTGGGACTCAAATCATGATCATATGGGAATCCAGCACCTTAACTACCACACCACCCCCTACTGGCTTTTTTTTTTTTTTTTTTAGGTTTTTGTCATAGGGTTTGTGCACTCACCAGAGAAACACAGAAAGAGAAAGTGAGAAATCATCCCCCACAGGGAATGGCTGGGCCAGAGTCCTTTCTCCTTTTTCTTCTTTGGGTCTGGGGCGCGCACACGCATACACACACACACACACACACACACAGACACACACACACATGGCCAGCATGATTTTCAAGCTGCAGGGTCTGAGGCTCCAACTGCAGTCAGACATGCTGGAATCCTACGCCACCTGCTGGCCCCACACTGTCACCCTCTTCACATTATTTGGTTAGAATTGTTGACAGAAAATTTAGCTAACATCCGGAGTCACGGAGGGTGTCAATGACATTGCTTTGTATCTCAGTGCCGTCTTCTGCGCCTCCTAATGAAGGAAAATACGTCCACTCACTCTGGTAGCGGGAAAACGTAAAGACAAGGGGATGGCATTTGCTACCGGGGCGCAGGGCTCAGGAGGAAGTGCTCCCAGGTGCACACCTCCCTGCGGTTTCTGAAGCAGGCAGGAAAGACCACACAGGAGTAGTGAAAAAAAGCGAGGCTCAGCCACACTGCAGAGGAGTGGTGAGGCTGCCCGGGAAGGGGCCCCAGCGTGGACCAGGCAAGTGAAGAACTGCAGGGGGAGGTGCCAGACCCAGGTCATGCAGACTCCTCTGCTTTCTTTTTTTCTTTTCTTTCTAATTTTGATTATTTTATGTATTTATTATTATTTGTTAGTTTGACCAGAGAGCGAGCAAGAGAGAGAGAGAGAGAAAGTGAGAAAGCAAGTCACCAGGTCCAGGACTCGAACCACAGTTGACCTTGTGAGAATCCAGTGCGTCTGCGTTCTAAATACCCTCACCCACCGTAAGGAGGGAGGCCTTCCTGGGAAGATGGCTGGTCCACAGCTGGAACAGGGAAAGGACCAGTTAAACCTAGAACCTCAACACCACAAAGTAAGAAAGCTCTGAACAAATTATGGGGACATGTCAAAAAAATACAGAAGCCAGTGGGAAGTGACACCCGCTAGTCAAAACTGGGACAATAGTGCACCAAAATAAATGACAGTAAGGGATTGCAACTCACTGAATAAAAGAAGAATTAAGTAATTAGAAGCCATCCATCCACCTACGTTCATACATACATATGTACATACATAGAAGGAGGGAGAAAGCGCTTCTTTCTGTAGAACGAAAATTAATACAGGCAGTAAGGGCCAGATGGTGGTGCAGTGGCTAAATACGACACCTTGGGAGGTCAGCCCACATGGGAAGGTGGCTGGTTTGTATCTGGAGATCTCCCTGAGCACTCCAGGCATGCGTGAGCCCATGGTCCAGGGCGGCTGAGGCTGGGGGTGGATTGTGGTGTTGGGATCCCACTGGGAGTGTTGTGTCCCTATCTCTCTCTCTCTCTCTCTTACTCATGGAATAAAGAAACTTAAAAAAATGTATACAATAACTAGAAGTCACAGGCTGCAACTCTCATAGTAAGAACTAATTCAGAATCGATGTGTGCTAAATCAATGTACGGAAGTTTGTGGTCTTAAAAGTGTCTCCCTGCAAATTATTTATTAATTACAAAGGGGGAAATGATACCTTCTCTGTGGATACACCCAGCAATTACTTCCTAATGAGCCCAGTGATCAAAGTCGATGAGTTACTCAGAATGGGCCTCCTCATCTGATATAACAAGAGTGTACTCTCCCTACAGAGAACGCTCATAAAAATGCACACCCCGAGGCTAATCCTAGGAAGTTTGGGGTTGCTTGCCCAGAATCAGCAAAAAAAATTCTGTACAGGATGTTTTTAGGGAAATGGGTGAACGATAGGGCCAGCAGGTGGGGAGGAGATTAAGGTACTGGATCCCCCGCCGGTGCTGACTATGCAGTTTGAGTCCCAAACCTGGCACTTAAAAATCATGGCAGGGAGACCAGCACATGGCATAATGGTTACGTCACTGGACTTCTCCATAGTAGACCACAATTCAAGTCCCAGATCTGGCGGCTTCAAAGTCACTCTGGGCTGGTGCGTGTGCGTGTGCGTGTGTGCCCAAAATCCCAAGAAAAGAATGCAGGAGAAGAGATAGCAGCATGGCCATTCCCCCAGGGGGTGATTTCTCCCTTTCTGTCTGTCTCCCTCTGTCTCTCTGGTAAGTGCACACGCCCTATAGCGAAAATATCTCAAGGAAAAAAAAAAAGAAAATCACACCAGAAATATATGTGTGCATGCCCAAGATCCTGAAAGGAGACTAGAGGAGAAGGGACTGAGGGGTGGCCATCCCCCATGGGTGCTGATTTCTCGCCCCACCCCCATCTCTGGTGAGTGCACATGCCCTACAGCAAAAAGAAACAAACAAACAAAAATTAGTGAAATATTAAGAAAAACTAAATCATGTTAGAGTGATGTTAACTTTCCTGATTTTTAATTTTTAATTTTGCTAGATGGTGTGTGTACTCACAAGAGAGACAGAAAGAGAAAACGGGAAAGCAAGAAAGCACCCACACTCTGGGTGGGAGGCATGACTATGCCACAATCCCTTCTCCTCCATTTCTTCCTCCTAGGATCTTGAGCACAAATGCGCATGAGAAACTTGGTGCATTTCTCAAATTGACCAGGTCCTGGATTGGAATGATTTGGTTGGCCCCACAAATCTTAACCACCGTGACATAGGCTGGCCCAAGTTTCCTCAAAAAAATTTTTTTGAGACGATTTTGCTATGGGGCGCTTGTGCTCACCAGAAAGACGGAGAGACAGAAAGTGAGAAATCACCCCCAGGGGTATGGCCACGCTGCAACCCCTTCTCCTCCATTCTCATCTTGGGATCTTGGGCACACATGCACACACACCCGGCATGAGTTTAAGCCACTGGGTCTGGGACTCGAACTGTGGTCAACTACATGGGAGTCCAGCAACATAGCCATTACGCCAACTGCTGGTTCCAAGTTTCCTCAATTTTTAAAAATTTACTTATTTGCTTCCGAGGGGTGGGGGAAGAAGGAGAGAGAGAGATACAGCACCTCAAACAAGGCCTTTTCTTTTTTTTAAAAAAAAGATTTTGTTTTAGTTCATGCTCCTGGAGAGACAGCAAGACAGAGAGAAAATGAGACTTCATTCCCCAGGGAGGATGGCCACACTGCAATTCCCTCTCCTCAATTTTCTTCTTGGAATTTTGGGCACACACACACATGCATGCCTGGCATGAGTCTTAAGCAACCACCAGGTCTGGGACTTGAAGTGCCTCCTGCCATGTGGAAGTCCAGCGCCTTAACCACTACACCACCTGCTGGCTCCCTGGAACAAGGTCTTGATGCTACAATCCACTCCCAGCTCAGCCAGCTCTCGGACATGGGCATGTGTATGCCCAGTATGCCCAGGGAGGCCTCAGTGGCAAACCCAGAGCTTTCCCGTATTGGCCATCCTCACAGAGCTTCACGTCTCACTACTGCCACTGCGGTCCAGCCTGTTTCCTGAATGTGACAGTGACATCACGATTATGTAAGAGAGTGTCCCTGTTTTCAGGGGATACAGGCCGTGTTTGCAACATATTCAGATGGCTCCAAAATTAAACTTTTCCCCTTAAATGATCTTTTCCATAGGTTTGCAAATTTCCAAATGAAAATAAATACAAACAAACGTCTCACAAAGATTACTCTCATAGAGATGTGTAGGATGATCCAGAAGACAAAGCCAAGTAGATTTTCCTTAAATAGTGCGGGGCGTGCAGGGCATTGTCGCTGATACAATCACTGGATTGGCTGCGTTTCTGGGGAGCGGGGTGCAGCCTGGGCCAGGACTTCACTGTGCATGCTGGCCTAGGGATAAGCTGATTCTCAGATAATTCACTTTGATTTTCTAGACACATGTTAGTGAACAGCAGAAACACCAGGTTACTAGAACACCTTGGAGTTATGAACTCTGAATGAATGACCCCAGGGAAAATGGCAAAAACACCTGACCTCTTGCTGAGTCATTCATTCAGAGTTTATAAATCCAGTGTTCTAGAAAGGAGCATGGTGTTGCTGCTGTTCCCTAACAGACACATATACATATATATACATACACACACAGACATACACAATTTTTTAAAAAGAATTATTTAATTGTATTTATTTACTATTATTTTTTCATTTGACCATAGAGAGAGAGAGAAAGGGAAAGTGAGAAAGCAAGCCATCAGGTCCAACTCAGACTGCAGTCCACAATGTGAAAGTCCAGAGCCTTAATTACCATGCCACCTGTGGCCCCTATGTAAAATACATTTTTGATTTTCTTGGGGGGAACTTATATTATGGACACCGAGAAATCACTCTTCAGGAGAGATGGCCATGCCACAGTTCCTTCTCCATTCTCTCGGGATTTGGGGCATGCACGTACAAGTGCCCAGGTCAGGGCTCGAACCATGGTCGACCATGTGGAATCCAGTGCCTCAACCACCATGCTGCCTGCTGGCCCCTTCTATTTAAAATGTATTTATTTATTTAAAACTAATTGACTGATTTTTCCCCATGAGCAGGAAAGAGACAGAGACAGGCATTCCATCTGGGTCTGACAAGAGCCTCCACCTCCTGTCCTCCCGTAGTCTCAGCCACCAGAATCATGGCACCTGCACAGCCAGCACACAGTGGGTGACTGGGACATGAACCCAGGACCTTCCATGTAAGTCCAGTTGCATTACTGTCATGACATCACCAGTCCTCATCCTAATGTACTGTAGTTCAGTGCTATCCTGGCAACTAGATTTAAGTCAGAAGCATTTTTTCAAAGAATTATTTATTTGATTTCATTTAATATTATAATTTTCCAATCTGACCAGAGAGAGACAGAGAGAAAGAGGGAAAGTGAGAAAGCAAGCCACCAGGTTCAGGACTTGAACTGTGGTAGACCATGCGAGAGTCCAACACCTCAACCTCCACGCCACCTGTTGGCCACCAGAAGCATTTTTTTAAATTAGTTAATTTTTAAAGATTTTTTTTTTTTTTGTCATGAGGTGCATGCATTCACCTGAGAGAGAGAGAGAGAGAGAGAGAGAGAGAGAGAGGGAAAATGAGAAATCATTCCCTTGGGATGGCCATGCCACAGCCTCTTCCCCTTCATTCTCCTCTTGGGATTTTGGGCATACACAGACAGGAGCCTGGCATGATTTTCAAGCTATTGGGTCCAGGTCTCGAACTGTGGTTGGCCATATGTGAACCCAGCACTTAACCACCATGCCACTTGCTGGCTCCCAGAAGCATACATTTTTATATAATATTTAATAGTGCACACCAAAATAATTAATATATTAATGTGAAGACATAATCATTTTCTTTGGATAAATATTGTTAAATGAATATTTACTTTCAAAATATTTCATTTTATTTAACTCTTTCTTTCTTCTTTTTTTTTAACTTGCTACAGGACACATGCTCTCAACCAGAGAGACAGAAACCAGGGGACCAGCAGTTAGCCTAATGGCTATGTCGCTGGACTCCCACGTAGTCGACTGCGGTTCAAGTCCCGGACCCAGTGGCTTAAACTCACGCCGGGTGCGTGTGCGTGCGTGCCCAAGATCCCAAGAGGAGAACGGAGGAGAAGGGATTGCGGCGTGACCATACCCCCTGGGGGTGATTTCTCGCTTTCTGTCTCTCTGTCTCTCTGGCAAGCACACTTGCTCTATAGCAAAAACCTCTCAAAACAAAACAAAACAAACAACAACAAAAAAAGAAAAAGAAAAAGAAAGAGAGAAAGGAAAAAGGAAAGAAAGGGAGAAAGAGAAAGCAAGTCACCAAGTTTGAGCCTTAAACCATGGTCGGCCATGCGGGAGTCCAGCGCCTTAACCACCACACCACCTGCTGGCCCCACAAATGACGATTTACTTTTACAGCAGATTTCTAGACCTATATTATGGGCTATCTTAGCCTTCTGTTTTTAATTCTACATAGCCCCTAACTCAGGATCAAATCATTTACTGTTCATTTGAATCTGTGTTGACTTTTTTTTTCCTTTTCTTTTCTTTTTTAAGATTTTTGCTGATAGGACACATGTGGTCAATGGAGAGAGACAGAGAGAGGGAAAGTGAGAAATCACCTACCAGTGGGTATGAGCATGCTGGGATTTTGGACACACTTAACACAAGCTAAAGTTGCCAGGTCCAGGACTTGAACCACAGTCAGTCATGGAGGAGTCAAGCATCTCAACCACCATGCCACCTGTTGGCCCCAACTTATTTATTTATTTATTTATTTGGAGAGATTTTTGCTATAGGGCACGTGCGCTCGCCAGAAAGACAGAGAGAGACAGAGAGATGGAAAGCGAGAAATCACCCCCCAGGGGGGATGGCCACACTACAATCCTTCTCCTCCATTCTCCTCTCCAGATCTTGGGCACGCACGCACACGCGCCCGGCGTGAGTTTAAGCCACTGGGTCCGGGACTCGAACCACAGCCGACAACATGGGAGTTCAGCAACATAGCCATTACGCTAACTGCTGGTCCCCTGGCCCCTACTTATTTACTGTCAAACATCAATGGAAAGGGAATGTTTGTGAGACAGAGCAAAAGAGAAAGAGATGGAGGGAGAAACAAGCACGCCCTAATGAGGCTTGGTCAAGCCACAACTCTTTTTTTTTTCTTTTTTTGGAGAGATTTTTTGCTATAGGGTGCATACACTCACAGTAGAGACAGAGAAAGACAGAGAGCCAGAGAGCCAGAAATCACCTCCTAGTGGGGATGGCCACGCTGCAATCCCTTCTCCTCTGTTCTCCTTCGGAGATTCTGGGCACCCACGCACACACACCCAGCATAAGTTCTAAGTCACCAGGTCTGGGACGCAGACCGCGGTCGGCTATGTGGAAGTCCAGCGACATAGCCATTACACCATCTGCTGGTCCCACACCGCAATTCTTTTTCCTCCAGCTTCCCATCCTGTCAGGATTGTGGGCATGCACATACATGCCTGGAATGATTTTGTGTGCTTCAAGCCTTCCCCGCGCCCTGCCCATGACCCAAACTCTGGTCAGCTATGCAGGATCTCACTGTTTGCATGTTGCTTAACTGCTGTGCTATATAGCTGGCCCTGAATCAGCATTTTTAAATATAAAGAGAAAATTGGGACCAGCAGATGGCGTAGTGGTTACTTCGCTAGACTCCCATGTAGCCCACTACGGTTCACATCCTGGACCTGGCAACTTGAAGCTCACACCAGGCACATATGTGTGCGTGCTCAGAATCCTGAGGGGAGAATCGAGGAGGGGGGGGGGGGGGGTGGGGATGATTTTTTTGCTTTCTCCTCTCCGGCAAATGCATATGCCTTCTAACAAAAATCTCTATTAAAAAAAAATGTAATGCGGAAACCAGCAGTTAGGGTAATGGCTATGTTGCTGGACTCCCACATAGTCAACTGTAGTTCGCGTCCTGGACCCGGTGGCTTAAAACTCACGGCGGGCATTTGTGCGTGTGTGCCCAAGATCCCAAGAGGAGAATGGAGGAGAAGAGATTGCGGTGTGACCATCCCCCCTGGGGGGTGATTTCTCGCTTTCTGTCTCTATGTTTCTCTCTGTCTGGCTGGCGACGCACACGCACTATAGCGAAAACCCCCCCCACAAAAAAAAAAAAAAGATGTAATGGGACCAGCAGTTAGTGTAATGGCTCTGTTGCTGGACTCCCATATAGTCGACCATGGTTTGAGTCCTGGACCCAGTGGCTTAAACTCTAAACTCATGCCGGGTGCGTGTGTGTGCGTGCGTGCCCAGGATCCCAAGAGAAGAAAGGAGAAGAGATTGTGGCATGGCCATCCACCCTGGGGGGGTGATTTCTCTGTCTCTCTTTCTCTCTCTGTCTTTCTAGCGAGCACATGTGCCCTATAGCAAAAACCTCTCCAACAACAACAAAAAAATGTAAAGAGAAAATAAACAGGGCGCCTATCTACTGTGCCCAATTGTACTATGGTATCATTAAAAATCATAAATAGTGAAATAGCTCCCATAATACAATTGTTTTTAGAGAAATGTGTGCTATATAGGGCGTGTGCGCTCGCTGGAGAGAGAGAGACAGAAAGTGAGAAATCCCCCCCCCCCCCAGTGGGAATGGCCACTCCGCAATCCCTTCTCCATTCTCTCAGGATCTTAGGCACACATGCACACGCCAGCGTGAGTATTATTGTTTAGAGATTTTTGCTATAAGGCTCCTGCTCTGAGAGACAGACAGACAGAAAGCAAGAGGGGCCAATGGATGGCGTAATGGTTACGTCACTGGACTCCCACATAATCGATCACAGTTAGAGTCCTGGACTCGACAGCTTAAAATTCAGGCTGGGCCCATGTGCATGTGTGCCCAAAATGCTCAGGCGAGTGGAGGAGAGAGGATTGTGGTGTGGCCATACCCCTCTGGGAGGTGATTTCTCACTTTCTTGTCTTCCATCTCTCTGTCGAGTACACACACCCTAGAGCAAAAATCTCCCTCCCTACCCACCCCCCTCCCCCCCAAAAAAAATAAAGAAAGAGAGCAAGAAATCACCCCCTAGGGGGCAATGTGAGTTCTAAGCCTGGGGTTCCAAGACTGGAACTGTGGTTGACTATGTCGGAGTCCAGCAAGGTAACCATTATGCCATCTGCTGGTGCCATCCCATGATAGAATTTTTTTTTTTTTTAAAGAATTATCTTATTAGGACCAACAGATGGTATAATGGCTCCGTCGCTGGACTCCCATGTAGTTGACCGTGCTTCAAGTGCTGGACCCAGTGGCTTAAACTCATGCCACGCATGTGTGCGTGCATGCCCAAGATCCCAAGAGGAGAATGCAGGAGAAGGGATTGCGGCGTGGTCATCCCCCCAGGGGTGATTTCTCGTTTTTTGTCTCTCTGTCTTTCTGGTGTGCATAGGCACCCTACAGCAAAAACCTCTCCCCCTCTAAAAAAAAAAAAAGAAAAAAAAGAAAAGAAAAGAATTATTTTATTTAACTTTTGTTTATTTATTTTTAATTTTGACCAGAGAGGGACAGAACGAGAGAGACAGGGGGAAAGTGAGAAAGCAAGCCTCCAGGTCTGCGATTTGAACCGTAGTCAGCCATGTGGGAGTCCAGCGCTCTTAACCACCATGCCACCTGCTGCCCCCTCCCGTGAGAGAATTTTAAACTATAGATTTGTGCATTTCAGTTATTTTCGCTCTCCTTTCTCTTATGGACAATGCAGAGTGAGAGTGAAGAGTCAAAAGTGGGCTAGGATTTCCTCATGCGTGTGGGATTTATAACCAAAAGCCTGGAAATAATTACCCAGTATATTGGCATTGGTAGCTAGTTCTCTCCCAAAGCCAGAAAAGTCTCTGCAAAGATTTTTCTCTCCAGCTACAAAAGATAAAGAATAAATTGCATTTATGCTTCCACAACCACAGAAGCGACTTGAAATTGATGCTTTTAATTTACTTCCGTGTGGATAAGGAGTGAGTCAGACAAGGATGTCTTTCTTGTCCTGCAATGATTGGAAAGAAAAATGTGTGTAGTGAGGGCAAAGGAGGCTGTTAGCTACTTCGGATTACCTGATTATCTCCACTGATTGGAACTGGAAGCATGCTCTGTCCTGCTGTCACTATGTCCCCAGGGAGACGGCCTGGTGTGGTTGGCCTGGTAACTGGGGCCAAGGCAGGGACAACTTGGATCTACAGCAAATTTTGCAGAGTCTGAGAGAGAAAAGCCAAGTCCTTTTTGAAGAGGACCAAGACTCTGGCCAGCAGAGCCTGTCCAACTCGGTCAGGGTGAGAGACCTGGAGGCGAGTTTTAGAGGCTGAGACAGGATGCCAAAGAGTGTCAGATGCAGAGATGGCAAAAGCGAGCAAGACTGAGGAAAGGGAGGAGGAAGCGGCCGAGCACCCAGACGTGGTTTGCGTAGATGAATGTCACAGGGAACCACACTCTGGTTTTGTTAGTTGGCTCACGTTTTATAAAAAAGAATAATTTGGGACCAGCAGTTAGCGTAATGGCCATGTCGCTGGACTCCCATATAGTCTACCGTGGGTCGCGTCCTGGACCCAGTGGCTTAAAACTCACACCGGGTGCGTGTGCATGCGTGCCCAAGATCCCGAGAGGAGAATGGAAGAGAAGGGATTGTGGCGTGGCCATCCCCCCTGGGGGGTGATTTCTCGTTTTCTATCTCTCTGTCTCTCTGTCTGGCGAGCGCACATGCCCTATAGCAAAAAAACCTCTCCCCCCTCAAAAAAAAAGCTTAAAAAAAGAATTATTTATTTATTTATTTATCATCATTATTTTTTAAAAAATTATTTAATTTACTGAGACTTTTTTGCTACAGGGCACATGCACTCATCAGAGAGACAGAAAGCAAGAAATCTCCCCCTGGGAGGATGGCCACACCGCAATCCCTTTTCCTCCATTCTCTTGGGATTTGGGGGCATGCATGCACACACACCTGACATGAGTTTAAGCCACCAGGTCTGGGACTCAAACTGTTGTAGACTATGTGGGAGCCTAGCAATGTAACCATTATGCCATATGCTGATCCCAAGGGAAGCGTAGATTTAATGAAAGAAACGTTTACATTTCTTTTTTTTAAATTGTATTTATTATTATTATTTTTAAAAAATTTGCTATAGGGCATGTGCATTCACTAGAGAGAGACAAAGAGACAGAGACAGAGTGATAAAGCAAGCGGACAGGTCTGGGACTTGAACCATAGTCAGCCATGTGAGAGTCCAGTGCCTTAACCATCATGCTACCTGCAGGCCCCAACATTTACATTTCCTTTTTTCTTTTTAATAGATTTTTGCGGGAGGGCACATACGTGTGCCAAAAAGAGAGACAGAAAGCAAGAAATCACCCCCTCGGGGGAATGGCCATGTTGCAACCCCTTTTCGTCCATTCCCCTCTGAGGATTTTGGGCATGCACACACATATACCTGGCATGAATTTCAAACCACTGGGCCTGGGACTCAAATCGCAGTCTGCCATGGGGGAGTCCAGTGCCTTAACTACTAAGACACCTGCTGGCTCCATGCTTACATTTCTTAATATGGCTATATGCTATACCCTCTGAAAGCAATGATAGGGTACAGACAAACCTACATAATCAACAGCTTCACTGTCTAAAAGCAAGGAGTTAGAAATTGTATTGGGGACAAAAGGCCCACTCACAGTTCCAACCAAAATTATGCAATGCCTTGTAATAAACCTATGATGGTTTACTTACTGGGGATATAAACAAGGACTTAAATGAAAAAAAAACCCAACTTTTCCTTATTGTTTAGAAATTCAATATTTAAAGAGATCCTTATTAAATTTCATATTGTAGGGGCCAGCTGGTGGTATGGTGGTTAAGGTGCCTAGATCTCACATGGTTCAAGTCCTGGAACCAGTGGCTTGAGAACTACAATGGGGGGAATCAGCAGTTGGCATAATGGCTATGTCATTGGACTCCCATGTAGTTGACCGCAGTTCGAGTCCTGGACCTGGTGGCTTAAGCTCAGACAGGGCAAGTGTTCGTGCATGCCCAAGATCCTGAGAAGAGAATGGAGGAGAAAAGATTGCAGTGTGGCCTCCCCCTTGGGGATTGGCTTCTTGCTTTCTGTCTCTCTGTTTCTCTCTCTCTCCCTTTGTGGCGAGCGCACGTCCTATAGCAAAAATCTCTCCCCAAAAAAAGAACTACGATGGGCACATGTATGTGCATGCCCAAAATATCAACAGGAGAATGGAGGAAAAGGGACTATGGAGTGGCCACCCCACTAAGGGTTGCTTTCTCACTTTCTCTGTCTCTTCTACCTGGAGAGTGTACATACCCTACAGCAAATTTAAAAAACAATAATAATATTGTAAATGTATCAATTTTCTTCAAGTTAATCTAGAAATTGAATGCTACCCCAGGCAAAAATCACAGTAATAATTAAAAAATATCTATGAATGTAGGGGAAAAAATAAAAGGACTTTGACTATGAAAGTTTCTACACAGAAAAAAGTAGACAATGAAAAAAACAAGTCACCATTAGCTGGATTTAAAATTGTTGGTACTTTGTTATGGTTCTTCACAGATAGATGTGATGTGATATGGGGTATATATTTTCCAAACCATTTTAAAGTGTTATATTTGGGACCAGCAGGTAGCATGGTGGTTAAGGCACTGGACTCCCAGATAGCAGATAACTGTTTGAATCCTAGACCTGGTGATTTGCTTTCTCACTTTACCTCTCTCTCTGTCTCTGTCTCTCTCTGGTGAGCACTTGTGCCCTATAGCAAATTAAAAAAAAATACATAATGGGGCCAACAGGTGGTTGTGGTTAAAGTGCTGGACTCCCACATGTTCAACTATGGTTTGAGCCCTGGACCCGGCAACTTTCCTCATTTTCTCTTTCTCTTTCTTGTCAAATTAAAATAATAACAATAAATAAATAAATACATCTTTAAAAAGTAATAATAAATAAAATAAAATTAAAAATGCTTGGGTCCAGCAGGTTGAGTGGTGGTTAAGGCACTGAACTCCCACATGGCCAACCATGGTTCAAGTCCCAAGCCTGGTGGCTTGCTTTTTCACTTCCTTTCTCTGTTACTCTTTGGTGAGTGTACATGCCCTATAGCAAATTTAAGAAAAAAAAATAATAAATTCAATTAAATTAGTAATTCTTTTTTAAAATTCTTAATAAAATGTAGTGTTAACACTCTACCACTTTAATTTATACATCCTCCTACATGTATTAATTTGCTTGGGTTGCTATAACAAAATGTACTGAGTAGTTTTAACAATTTTTCTCAGTTCATTTATTTCATGTATTTCCGTTCTCCAAACAGCTCTGGAAGCTGGATGTCCAAGAGCAAAACAAGCAGATTTGGTTCTTGGTGAGGGCTTTCTTCCTGGCTTTCCAAGGCCCTGGGGAGTCTCATCTACAAACATTAACCCTGCTCCAAGAGACCGCGTTGGTCTAGTGATTGTGGGATGGGTTCTTCATTCGGTCTCTAGCATTGGACCACGTGATGTCTAGCAAAGCCTTATCTCTGTTAAACTCAGGCATTCTTTTCTGCTGACTGAGCTTTTGGGAAGAGGAGGGCTTGGGCTTTTAACCAATGACTAACGCAAGAATTTAAACTCACCTATAACTTGTAAGCCCCTCCCCCCACGTCCCGCCTTTTCGAGCTAGGCCAATAGAAAGATTTCACCCGCTGATATACGATTTTGTTTATGTCTCCTGCTCTCAGAACTAAAGAGCCACTACTCTAAGCACCCCAAAACACCTTCTCAGGGCTGCCAGGGGTTGTATTTTCCTGCCATGGTTGCTCATTATCGTGCTGTGAATAAACCACTATAACGGTTTAGTCGATATCATAAAATTATGTATTTGCAAAATATGAAAATGCTCAAGCAGTATAATTATCTGTATTTATGACACTGTTCTAAGTCCTATGCATTTTGTTAGAATTTCTAGCCAAAGACACTATTTGTAGGTGAGAGAAAATGAATTTCTTGAAAGGTTAATCTTTTGTTTGACATTTAGATAAGTCGCTCTCAAAAAACCACTTGAATTTCTATAATTCTAGAGAGCCACACAGACAACTCCCACGTACTATCTATCCAGAACAAGATCCACTCTTGCACAAACCCTGACAGACTGGGAAACCGGGTGTCCTTTCTACCGCTGAGCTGAAAGACTTCCTCCTTCAGGTCACAACAGAGGTCTCGTGACCCCGCAGTGTCTGGTTACTAAGACTCATTTGCACACCACTTCGCAGCCTCCCAAGTCTCTAGTGTCTTTGCTGCCCCTTTACAAGCACACGGACCAGTTTAAATTTAAGGCCTTCACTGATTTTTCTCACCGGAAGTAGAGTAACAACAAATAGGAACCCTAAACTAAGAAAAGTTCTTACAGAGTAACTGTGATCTTTAGTTCCAGATGAGGGAGCGGGCACACAATTTTCTTTCCTTAGTAGTGCTTAAGGTGAAAGTCCACCACAATAGCCTCTCCCTGAGGTACTCTATGAAAATTTGCATTTCTGAGGGTCTCCCTCCTTGTCCCCCCACTGTGGCTGGCAGGAATCTTGGAACTGCGGGCTAAAATGTTAAAATGCTGGTGACAAAATAGTTTGCAGATGTTGTATGTAGAATGTGGGGCAGCAAAATCTAAAGACTGTCTTCCAATCTTCTTATCCTTTTAGATGCTACCCCGGGGAAATTTGTTTCAAAGCCCTCCAAGACGACCATCTTGGTTACATTTCAAAAGGATCAGGCACCACTTTAACCCAGTAGGGAAAAGAAAGGGCAGGGGTGTTTATGATCCTACAGGTTGCAAGAAAAAAGTTCAAGGGCTAAACTTGCCCTTCAATACTTTATAATACTGTCTAACAGGACCCGTCCAAACCTCAGGTATGAACAGCAATGGGTGTATAAATGACTGCGTTAACCCGGATACTGGATTCTGAGTTGAGCAAGTATGAGGAGCAAACCCATAGCATTACGCCATAATGGGTTACGGTGTTCGAATTACCCTTCGTGCTTCCAAGATCACTTATCGAGTGCTTGGTCTTTTTGAAGGTTGGGTACAGGTCAATAAACACAAGATCAGGTGAACTCAGTAATTCTCCTTAAGTTCAGAAATCAACTCCATCTTAAGTCTATATAATTGTGAACAGTTTGATCAGCCCATCCTCGGTCCCAAGACGGCAGCCATGGCAAGTCCCTTTCACTGGGCGCGAATTACAAAGAAAACCAATAAATGCTTTGAAAAATACACATGCCAAACACCTGGAGTTAAATTACTAGCGTGGGGCTGGGTAAGGCTTTGGTGACTCACTAAAGGAAGTTGGGGACTGAGGTGTGGGCACTCGGAGGACACCCGAGAAACAAAAGTTGGGGGCTGGCAGAGGGGGGTCGTGAGCACACTTTATCTCTGATTGGTGGAACCGCTCAGACTTTTCTTTATGGCGTCACCGAATACCTGCCTGTAGAAAGGCCCCGTCTCCGTGACGTCACGCCTCACCGGCCAATGAAAGGCCCCAGCCTGCGGGCCCCGAGGAGGGTTGTGGGCCCTTTTTTGTGAATGAAGCTCCACGGAACAGCCCTCCTGGGGTCCCCAGGAGCCGCGTCCCGCTGTGCTCGGGCGCCTCGGC
>NW_006159436.1:367784-385958 GCF_000334495.1 Tupaia belangeri chinensis | reverse complement strand
GCCCCCCTGCTCGCGGCGCTGCTCGGCGAACTCGCAGGGCGTGAAAAAGAGCCGCAGCTCCACGCCCCACGATCTGCACTCCCTGGACCACCAGGACGACCTGTACCTGGACATCACCGGTGAGCCGGCGAGCGGGCACGTGGAGGGGCACCCGGGACTGCTGCACCCCGCCCGGAGTGGGGGTGTCTTAGCCCTCCCACCCCGCCTGCTTAGACGCCGCGGGGGTCCGACCGACTTGCCTATGCCCCTACCCCGCTCAAAAGCCCCGGCCGCCACACCCCCTAAGGATCCAGGCTCCCTGGGAGCGCCCCCCCCACCCCTAGTTTTTAGCTGCGTTTGCTGCGAGCTGTAACTTTATCCGTCGTGCACCCTCCTCCGGCGAGAATGGGCCGAGGGTCACCTTTCTAAATTGCGTGCGTCGGCTCGGCGCCTCGAATGCACAGTTCCTCCCCTCGGGCTTTTTCTGAGTTCTTGCAGATACCGCCTCCCGGGGTTGTGAGCTCGGTTGGCCCTCACGTGATTCTGAACCTCTGAACCGGCCTGGGAGGATTCCCCGAGCGCACTGAACACGCGGGGCACGGGGCTGCTGCGTTTCGGTTTTGGTCAGCCCCCCCCGCTGCTGGGCGAAAATGGAGTCCCGCCTGCTGCAGCGTCCCCGGGCTGAGCGCGAATGCCAGAGCCCGCTTTCCGGGTCCCCACTGCCGTCTCCCTTCCCCAACGCTCACGCTCCCACGAACGTGGAGTCAAACCTCCGAGGAGTCATTCTCCCGGTGCTTCAGGAAGGACGTGTCACGTTGATGGCATTTGAATCAGTCAGCATGCCGCACGTCCACTTGTCACTTTTGAGAAATCGCAGCCAGCCAGAGCAGGTAGAAAAGCAGCCCTTCGAGAAGGCTGTTGTATTAGTGCTGATTCTACCGTTCTCGAAGACTAAGACGTTCACTTTGGCAGCTGTTAGGTTTGTCGGGATTGACACCGGAGCGTGCGCAGGCATTAAATGTGATGATGTATGTGGACACGCTTGTAAACAGCTGAGCCGTCTCCCCGTTGGAGGGAATTTGCAGTCTGCTTTCTGTGGCTCGGTATCGTGCAAACCTTGTCTTGTGCGGTTTTTAGAAACTGTTTCCCGCCCGTATGGCTTGATAAATCAGGTCAGTCTGAGTGATGAGAACATTGATTTACAAAGTGTTTAAATAAACACGGAAATTTAGTAGAAATGACATTCTAGGTTGACAGGCCCTTTGGAAACTAAAGATCGTTTTAAATGAAGGTGAGATTAGAAGAGGTTTCTCAGGGTTTGGTAGCTGGCCCGTGGGAAGTGAGAAGGGGAGAGAAAGGGGTTACCTTAAGCACCTGTCTCAGGCTGTCCCCTGTCCTGGTGGGTACAGGGTACTAGCTTGCTGAGACCAAGAATCCAGGTCCCTCCAAGGTATGCATTCAGTGGAGATGGCCCCCCAGGAAGGACGTGGGCTAGAGGGCAGGCACATGTTTACCTCTTAGAAAGGTCTTTGATGGCATTTAATTTGAGGGCACACAATGCACTTACAAGGCACAGAACTCTAATTCTAAACACAGGACTGTACAGTAAAACTTGATCTTACAGCCAGTGGGTATCCTCCAGAGGCAACTACTGTGTCCAGTTTCCTGTGAATCCTTTCAGAAATAGACCATGCACGTCTGTACCATGTAAATCGTCTCTGCCATACCCAAGTAGTTTTGCACATCTTTCTGACTTCACAATATTTGCCACCGGAACGGTTGTTCTGTATTGGTGCATGCAAAACTGCCTTTTTAAATTTTAATTCTGCTTAGGCGAAATTATATATGGTTTTAAAGAGTAAAAAATATATGGACATATATATATATATATATATGTGTGTGTGTGTGTGTGTGTATATATATACAACCTAAATGTTTACAATTTAATGAGACTGCTCCCTGTTGATAAACATTTAAGCTGTTTCTAACTTAAAAGATTAAAAAATTGTTGTTGTTGTTATCATAGGGTGTGTGCTCTGCCTGAAGAGAGGTTAGAGAGAGACAGAGAGAGAGAGAAAAAGTGAGAAAGCACCTCTCTAGGGGAGACGGCCACATGGCAGTCTCTTCTCCATTCTCCTCTCCAGATTTGGGACATGCACACACATGTACCTGGTGTGATTTTCAAGCCACCAGGTCCAGGACTCAGATCACATGTGGGAGTCTAGCACCTTAATCACGACGCCACCCACTAGCCCCTCAAAAAAAAATTTTTTTTTGAAGATAAGTTTGGGTTCTTTTTTTCTTTTAGCTTTATTTATCCACTTACTTACTTATTTTAATTTGACCGGAGAGGGAGAGGGGGGGAGAGAGAGAGAGAGAAAGCGAGAAAGCGAGCCACCAGGTCTGGGACTCGAACCGTGGTCGGTCATATGGGAGTCCAGTACCCCTAACCACCATGCACCTGCCAGCACACCCAAAAGATTTTTGACGGCAAAGTTAATTGGAGTAGATCTTCCCCCTCCTTTTGGAGACAGAATGTGATATGAGTAGTCTGGTCTTTGTGAAGCACTAACCAATGAATTAACTTCAGAAAATGTGACCAAGTAGCGTTCTGGGGTGAGTTGGTGCATTCTATCAAATGAAAATGCTGTTGAGATTACAAGCAAGGGTAATGGGAAGGTCTAGCCTCAACCTGAGCTAGCTCGAGGGGTGTGAAGGGCATAGTCGTTTCCCTGGGATTTCTCCAGGTATCCCTTGGTGACAGTCTTGGCTTCGTGGAAGAATGATAGTAAAACAGTCTGTTGGAGTGTGATATACTACGCAAATTAAAATAACTTCAAACACAGAGTTTGGATTATTCTTCTGGGCTTGCAGGAAAAGCTTGAGGCCTTGTCCTTAGCAAATGACAACTGCTTCCTTCCCACCTGGCTTTTTTGTGTTTTCTTAGGTTAGAAAGCACTGCGCGTACCCTTTTCAGAAGGCACACCTTATTAGATGAGTTTTATAGATATAGTCAGTCTCTCTCCCCTGGTAATCCCCCCTTTGGTTTTGTATGCATATTCAGGTTTCTAGAAATTGTGCCACACCAGCTGACACAGTTCTCTTTAATGACTGAGTGGTATTACACTGTATGGCTGAATCATGATTTGCTTAGTGGTAAGAAATAAATGACTGCTGGGGGGTGGTTTCTAGTCCCTGTTGCCAATGGCTGCAGTGGCATTAGTATGCCTAGGAATGTGATGGTATCTGTAGAGTAAATTTGTAGAAGTGAAAATGCAAGGTGCTGGCAGGTGGCATGGTGGTTAAGGAAGCTGGACTCCCATGGGACTGACTGTGGTTTGAGTCCTGGATCTGGCAGCTTGCTTTCTTACTTTCCCTCTCTCTGTCTCTCACTCTGTCCTTCTCTGGTCAAATTTAAATAAATAAGTAAAAGGATAAATAAAGTTAAATAAAATAATTCTTTAAAAGATGAATTCTTTAATTTAATTTAATTAATTTAGTTTTTAATTTGACCAGAGGGACAGAGTGAGAGAATAAAAAATAAAAATAAAGAATAAAAAAAATTAAATTAAACAATTCTTTTTGTTAAAAGAATTATTTTATTTAACTTTACATATTCATTTATTTATTAGTTTTAATTTGACCAGAGAGGAACAGAGTAAGGGACAGAGAGAGGGAAAGTAAGAAAGCAAGCCGCCAGGTCCGGGACTCGAACTACAGTTGGCCATGTGGGAGTCCAGCACCCTTAACAACCACACCATCTGCCGGCCCCAATAAAGTAACCTAAAAAAAAAAAAAGAAGGAGAATGCTAGGCCAAACTATAGAGAGACTTACCCATTCGTCGGTGGACTTTTGGCTATGCGAAGGATGCTGCCGTGGACATTTATGTGCACGTTTCTGCAGAGACATGTTTCCAGTTCCTTTGGGTAGGGGTGGAATGGCTGGGTGACATGGTAACTGCATGTTTAAGCTTTTGAGGAACTGCCAGAGTCTTTTGCAAAGCACCTACACCACCAGTATTCCCACCAGCCAAGTGCTAGTTATCCCACACCCCTGCCAACACGTGCTGTGGGACTCACAGATTCTTTTGCAGTGGAGTTGGTTTGTCAAAATGAATTCATGTCGCTTCTGCCCACCCTGCTGTTACATGAACTTTTTTTTTTTTTTTTTTAACTTTCAGTCCCTTGCTATTTTTATTGCAGCCTATTAAATCTTTAAATCTTTCGAAGATCTACATATTCTTTAGATCCCGGAATATTTCATGTGTGCACATTTAAGAGGAGCGGAACAGCTGCTTTTGTTCCTGTTGACCTCTCTTCTGTGGTTGTGGTTGCCTAGCATCTGGCCAGCTACACTCTGGCTTTGGCATTTTTTCTCACCAGGAACAGGCTAATAGGGCCTTAATTCTGACCGCGACCCCGACCTTACCTGTCTCTTATCTCTTCAGTTCTTGCCATGTGCAGTGACATGGAACTTTGGCTTGAACTGTGTTCCTCCCGTAGTTCCAGCACACCCGAAGAGCAGAGGACACCAAGGCAGTGTGAATTGTGTCCATTCACGCGGAGGAGATACTGAGTCAGGATTCTAGAAGCCAGGGGAAGTAGGGAGGTTTTTCTGTTGGATTTAGAACTGGAGAACTCTCAAGGTGAGATAAATACCATAGAAAAAAGATTGGACACAGATACTTGATTTTCCTATGAACCCCCTTGATGCCAGAGGTCAAAACGTTTTTTCCCCTAAGACAGAGGCTTGTTATGTTGGCCCTTCCTGCCCCAGCCTCCCAGCTAGGGTAGTAGGGGCAGGTTAACGTGCCAGGCTGGTTTTTAGACAGGGTCTCACATGCTGTCGCCTAGGCTGGCCTCAAACTCCTGGTCCTCTTGCCCTGAGTTGCAGGGATTATGGACTCGCACCACTGCAGCAGGCTTTTAGGTTGGACTGGAAATGGAACCTTGGCGGGAACCAGCAGTTAGCGTAATGGCTATGTCACTGGACTCCCACGTAGTCGACCGCGGTTCGTGTCCCGGACCCGGTGGCTTAGAACTCACGCCGGGCGTGTGTGCGTGCGTGCCCAAGATCCCGAGAGGAGAATGGAGGAGAAGGGATTGCGGCGTGACCATCCCCCCTGGGGGGTGATTTCTCGCTTTCTGTCTCTGTGTCTCTCTCTGTCTGTCTGGCGAGCACACGCGCCCTACAGTGCAAATCTCTCAAAAAAAGAAAAAAAAAAAAAAAAAGGAATGGAACCTTGGCCACCCAGATACGGAACCTCGGCCTTCAGCCTGTGTGGGACAGTGTTTGAGCAGCGTGTACCACTCGTGACTGGTCCAGTATGAATCTTCATTTCCACATGCCCTTAATAGAGTGCTCCATAAGTGACACTTCATTAATGAAAGGGAGACTTTTAAAAATGTAATTAATTTTTTTTTTTTTTTTTTACAATTTTTGCAGTAGGGTGTGTGCGCTTGCTGGAAAGAGGCAGAAAGAGAGGTCGAGAAGGAAAATGAAACCTCAGTTTCTTCATCTCTGTTCTCCTCTTGGAATTTTGGGCTTATACACACACATGCCCAGTGTGATTTTTCAGGCTGCTGGGCATGGGACTCAAACCACAGTCACCTGTGTGGGAATCTAGCACCTTAAACTTTTTGCAGCAGGGTGTGTGCGCTTGCTGGAAAGAGGCAGAAAGAGAGGTCGAGAAGGAAAATGAAACCTCAGTTTCTTCATCTCTGTTCTCCTCTTGGAATTTTGGGCTTATACACACACATGCCCAGTGTGATTTTTCAGGCTGCTGGGCATGGGACTCAAACCACAGTCACCTGTGTGGGAATCTAGCACCTTAAACTCCGGGCAGCCTGCTGGCCTCCCGCCTTTTTATTTTTTAAATTTCTGATTTGTAAAGAAAATTGGTAAGAGCTAGTAGCTAGAAGATTCTTGGTGGTTTGTATTATATTACTTTTTAAAAAGTATTTTAGTGTCTGCCATGATTTAAGAGTGTCCGTATTATAGCAGTAAGTAATTTTATTAGAGAAACTAGTTGAGGTAGTATTATCTTTTTTTTTTTTTTTAAGAGAGGTTTTTGCTATAGGGCACTTGTGCTCGCCAGAAATACAGACAGAGACAGAGAGATAGAAAGCAAGAAATCACCTCCCACGGAGGATGGCCACGCTGCAATCCCTTCTCCTCCATTCTCCTCTCGGGATCTTGGGTATGCACGCAAACGTGCCTGGTGTGAGTTTTAAGCTGCCAGGTCTGGGACTTGAACTACAGTTGACTACAAGGGAGTTCAGCGACATATCCATTACGCTAACTGCTGGCCCCAGTATTATCATTTTAAAGCACTGATTAATGGTGGTATATTGGATACTCATCAAATAAAGTAAAGCATAATACTTAGAACTTATTAAGAAAAAGAAGAAAAAAAGAAAAAGGAGCCAGGCCAGTCTATGGCGTGGTGGTTAAAGCAGCAGGATCCCACATGACTCACTGCAGAGTTTGAGCCCCAGACCTGGCAGTTTGAAAAACAGGCCAGGGCATCTGCATGTGTGCCCAAAATCTCGATAAGAGGGAAAGATGGAAAAGAAGGACTTGCAGTGTGACCTTCCCCCATGGGCAGTGCTTTCTCTCACCCTCTGGCAGAAGAATAAAAAAAAATCCTGCAAGGCACCACCTGAAATAAGGAAAAGTAGTTCTTTTTTTTTTTTTTTTTTTTTTTTTTTTTTAGTATTTTTTTTTTTCAGAGAGATTTTTGCTATAGGGTATGTGTGCTTGCCAGAGAGAGACAGAAAGCAAGAAATCACCCCCCTGCCCAAGGAGGATGGCCATGCCACAATCCCTTCTCCTCCATTCTCCTCTTGGAATTTTGGACATGCACATGCACATTCACCCAATGTTAAGTTTTAAGCAACCAGGTCTGAGACTAGAACTGTGGTTGATCATGTTGGAGTTCAGCATCGTAATCATTACACCAATTGCTGGTCCCATGGCTTTCCTTTTTCTAAGTTTAATTTCTCTGAGCTGCTAAATGAAGATCTTAATTGTTCCTTCTACAGAGATTTGGAAAAGTGGCTGTGCTTTGAGACCAATCAAGAGCAGTCTGAAAATATCAGTTATAAGACACCTCTTTCTATGTAATCATTCACTATTAAGTACTCATTGGTCATTAATATGTGCTGAGCTTTCTTCTGGAAACAGGATACAGAGCAACAAGCAGTACAAAATGTATTTTCTCAATTTGTCATCAAATATCTTTTGGAAGACATTCAGGGATGAGAATCCTACTGTGATCACCCCACCTTAGCTCTTAAAAACTGTGCTTTGGGAGAAATAGAGCATTAAATGAAGTCAAAAGTCAGTATCTCCACAACATCTATCCATTAACAACATTTCTACGGAACGAGAGCTCCACCTGAGTGTGTTGGCTTTTGTGTGTGCGCTTGCTGGAAAGAGGCAGAAAGAGAGGTCGAGAAGGAAAATGAAACCTCAGTTTCTTCATCTCTGTTCTCCTCTTGGAATTTTGGGCTTATACACACACATGCCCAGTGTGATTTTTCAGGCTGCTGGGCATGGGACTCAAACCACAGTCACCTGTGTGGGAATCTAGCACCTTAAACTCCGGGCAGCCTGCTGGCCTCCCGCCTTTTTATTTTTTAAATTTCTGATTTGTAAAGAAAATTGGTAAGAGCTAGTAGCTAGAAGATTCTTGGTGGTTTGTATTATATTACTTTTTAAAAAGTATTTTAGTGTCTGCCATGATTTAAGAGTGTCCGTATTATAGCAGTAAGTAATTTTATTAGAGAAACTAGTTGAGGTAGTATTATCTTTTTTTTTTTTTTTAAGAGAGGTTTTTGCTATAGGGCACTTGTGCTCGCCAGAAATACAGACAGAGACAGAGAGATAGAAAGCAAGAAATCACCTCCCACGGAGGATGGCCACGCTGCAATCCCTTCTCCTCCATTCTCCTCTCGGGATCTTGGGTATGCACGCAAACGTGCCTGGTGTGAGTTTTAAGCTGCCAGGTCTGGGACTTGAACTACAGTTGACTACAAGGGAGTTCAGCGACATATCCATTACGCTAACTGCTGGCCCCAGTATTATCATTTTAAAGCACTGATTAATGGTGGTATATTGGATACTCATCAAATAAAGTAAAGCATAATACTTAGAACTTATTAAGAAAAAGAAGAAAAAAAGAAAAAGGAGCCAGGCCAGTCTATGGCGTGGTGGTTAAAGCAGCAGGATCCCACATGACTCACTGCAGAGTTTGAGCCCCAGACCTGGCAGTTTGAAAAACAGGCCAGGGCATCTGCATGTGTGCCCAAAATCTCGATAAGAGGGAAAGATGGAAAAGAAGGACTTGCAGTGTGACCTTCCCCCATGGGCAGTGCTTTCTCTCACCCTCTGGCAGAAGAATAAAAAAAAATCCTGCAAGGCATTACCTGAAATAAGGAAAAGTAGTTCTTTTTTTTTTTTTTTTTTTTTTTTTTTTAGAATTTTTTTTTTTTTTTTTTTTTTTTGTGTTTTTTTTAGAATTATTTATTTTATTTGTTGTTATTAGTGTTATTATTATTTAAAATTTGTTCAGAGAGAAAAGGAAAGTGAGAAAGCAAGCCACCAGGACTGGGACTCAGACCATGGATGGCCATGCATCTTAACCACTGTGCCACCTGCCAGCCCTGGAAAAAGTAGTTCTTGAAAAAAAAAAAAAAGTTAAAAAATAAGGCAAATACAGCACTGCCCACCCCCTTTCTTTTTAGGATCTTTAAAATTCACAGCAGATATCATTAGACAGAGAAAATTTATTCATTAATTCAAGAAGTATTTATTGCGTACTTACTCTGTAAAACAGTCATGCATATTCATTTCTTGCAGTGATGGAAGTCTATCTTAATAGGAACGGAATGCTGTTCTGTAGAGCACCAAGTCTTGGAGAAAATTTTATTTTTCTCTACAGGTTTCATGTTACTGTGTGTTATTGAGTATAGCTGGAATCAGCACATAGCCTTCATTTTTCTTCTTGCTTATCGCTTGCTCCTGTAGATTTACAAGTGCATGTAATGTGAGTCTTTTATTTATATGCTCGCTTAATCTTCAACATCTTCACTTCCCATGGCTCCTGTTAGTAATCTTGCTTTCAGTCTAATTCCTGAAGCATCCCAGCACCGCACACAGGAAAAATGTAACAGTTTCAAATGCAGCAGAAAGAGATTGGGCATTGAGATGAAAGAAGGTGGAATAATTGGGTGGCCGAAACCCTACCGGTGCCGGAGGGTTGCCAGTCAGTGCACATGGTAATTGCCCTGTGCCTTTGCATGGGGACACTTTGGCCATTGGGGTTAGGGAAGACTCGACTTGAAACCACGCTGTGGATTTCCAGACTGGGAGGCCATTGGTACATACAGTGACATTTATTAGACAGTTTGGAGGCGTTTTCTGGGAATCTCTGAGAGGAAATTGCTTTTAGTTTTTTTGTTGGTTGTTAAAGAGATCATCTAGAAATGATGCCTTCTCCTTTCCTCCCTAAAGAAGCGAAGGGCCAAAGATAACTGAATTGGTGAAAATGTATTTACCCCCTCTCTCCCCTTCCCCTCCTTTCCTTTTTTTTGCCAGCGAGTATGCGTGCTGGCCGGAGAGAGAGTCCCCAAGTGGGGCATGATCAAACTGCAGTCCTTTCTCCATTTCTTTTTTTTTTTTTTTTTTCCCAGAGAGATTTTTGCTATGGGGCGCATGTGCTGGCCAGAAAGACAGAGAGACAGAAAGCGAGAAATCACCCCCCAGGGAGGGGATGACCGTGCCACAGTCCCTTCTTCTCCCTCCTTCTCTCGGGATCTTGGGCACGCACGCACATGCGCCTGGCGTGAGTTGAAGCCACCGGGTCCAGGACTCGAGCTGCGGTCGACTACATGAGAGTCCAGTGACATAGCTATTATGCTAACTGCTGGTCTCTCTCTATTTCTTCAGCCCATCAGGATTTGGGGCATGTGTATACATGTCTCCGTTGTGTTTTTCTTTTTTTCCTTTCTAGAAATTTTTGCTATAGGGCACAGGTGCTCACTAGAGGGACAGAGAGACAGAAAGCAAGAAATCACCCTCCAGGGGGATGGCCAGGCCACAGTCCCTTCGCCTTCATTCTCCTCTTGGGATTTTGAGCACATATGCACAAGTGTCTGGTGTGAGTTTCAAGCCACTGGGTTCAAGACTTGAACTGTAGTTGGTCACAAAGGAGTCCAGGATCTTTACCACTGTGTTCCCTGATGGACCCCTGTTGTATTTTTTTGTTTGTTTGTTTCTTTTTTGAGAATTGTTTTCTATAGGGAGCTTGTGCTCTCTGGAGAGAGAGACAGAAAGGGAGAATTCACTCCCCTGGGGCGATGGCCACACTACAATCCTCCATCCTCTTGGGATTTTGACCATGCACACACACGTGCCTCCTGGTGTGAGTTTCAAGCTGCCGGATCTGGCACTTAAGCCAAGGTCTACCATGTGGGAGGTCATTCAGTGCCTTAATTACTGTGCCATCCGCCGGCCATGGTCCCACGATTCGAACCACGTAGGATCCAGGTCTCAATGAATTGGGTTTAGTAGTGGCACTACTTTTTTTTTTTTTTTAAGTCATGACTACTTGACTTCCCATTCCTGTAGATAAAGATGCTTCACAGAGTTGTACGCTGTGATTTATTGAACATCTGCTAGTTGAACATGTGCCACTAGTAGCCAGTGTCAGGGTAGGTGCTTACTAAGAAGAACCTATGAAGCTGAATTTAGAGAGATGAATAATTACCCAGCGAATTTGGAAAAATGAGCAAAACAAATGTAGTCATTCAGGTCCTCCAGAGCTCATGCTGTTTTCCAAATTGACTGTCATTATAGTCCAGGTTTTCCAGATATTTCATTCATTCCAGTGCATAACGCATACCTCCTCTGCCAGGCTCCCCACCCTGCTAAAAATAGATTACTGCAGGAGATAGTCTGCTGTCATGCAATTTATGTTTTTTTTTGTGTTAATCTTAAGAAAATAGAACTTGGAGAGTCTGAAGGGAAACTAGTACATCGAGGAATCTTTGGTGAAGAAAAACGTGGAAGAGTTTTGGAAGAGCTGGTTTTATGAGGCTGACGAGTGAGTGGTTAGGCACAGGGCCTGGAAAGTTCATGTCCTCTCCCTCTGGGACTGCACACAGATAATGATGAGGGTTACTCAAAGTTTCTTTCTTCCAGGAAAGAGAGAAACAGAGAGAGTGTAACAGAAAAGACAGGCAGCACTCCCGACAGGGTCCTCATGCCACCATTACCCCCAGCTTCAGTCAGCCCTGAGTCTTGAACACACATGTGCCCAGTGTGTTTACAGGGAGGGTTCCAGAAGTGAACCTAGAACCTTCCCATGGGGTCCAGCCTTGCCGTCTTAGGATACTACCGAGTCACTGTCGGGCGAGAGCAGATGATTACTGACAGCCTTTTGGAGCCTCAAGGGTCTCTTGCCACAGATTGGTTGTGGGGATGAAGTGAAGGGGATGCCTGCAAAGGGCCTGGCTTGGAGCCCAGGAGACGGTGGCCAGGACTGCGTGGATGTTGTGTATCACACGCGTTCCAGCAGTGGGCCAGGCCGGGGACAAAGGGCAGGCTGAGACACAGTCATCGCAGTTGGAAGGGTTTCAAGCTAAGAAGCAAACATTTCCCCCAGCCGGCTACTTGCACAAAAGGTTCAGTGAATCAGCACAGTGGAAACGCAGCGCGTCCCTCTGCTTCTGACAGCGAGCGGGACAGCCATGCTCCAGACCAGCAGGCTCGGTGTTTGCCAGGGCTCTGGAGATTTGGCTCCGTGCTGATCGCCGATCCTCTGGTCCGCCTCGGGAGAAAGGTTACGGTTTCTCTTTAAAGATTCCTCACAAGAGGAAGAATAAACCAAAGCTGTTAAATAACCTTCATTCTCCCGGCTATTGTTACGTAGTAGTTTTATTATACCACGTATACCGATGAGTTTTCTGTGGCCTGATATTAAATTGCAGCTATGCTTATGTGGAGGGTCTTCTTAAAGGTACAAAGACCTCATGGGAGAAGCTCAGGTAGAAGGTTTTAGAAAATAAAATAAATATATGAAATTGCTGACTAATAGAATGTAAATCTTCTGGAGTACCTCATGTAAAGTGAAACTATGCCCTAGTATATCTGTTTTAAAATAGTGTTTCACAAATGATATCTAAAAGATAGTGATGACGTGTATTATTGACAGAAGAGGGCTTTTTAAAAATTTTTTTGGGTCAAGCTAATTGCCTTTCAAAGGGCCTTTTCTGTGCTTAACACAGAGAGACAAGTCATCTGGAAGGATTCAGAGTCAGATAAAAATAAATGATATTTTTAAATCTATTTTTTATTACACTTGGAAAAATTAATTTTAGGAGCCAGTATTTTTGTTTTTCTTCCCATCCTAGCTACAGGATATTTTTAACTGCAAGAAATCCTTTAAGGTCCTTTCGATTAAAATTCTTTTTGATAATGATCTGTAAATTGAAACGGAAAACGTGGACAGACTGGTATATTGGGAACATTTCCAAGACATCCCTTACCTAGAACAGACACCTTTATGAGTGAGGTAAGTAGGTGCAGGGGCCCTTGTGGACAAGAAGTGGAGATTATAATCAGAGATAGAGAAGAGTGGTTGTACGGGAACTAACTGATCATTAAACGTTGTTTCCTTCCGTCATTCTTTGGTTCATGGTTTCCAAAGGGAGTCGTTTCATTTCTGGTTTTATCAGGAGCGCTGACTTCCATAGGAGGCCGGGCTCGCTCCCAAATAAATTCGATTTTAACCTTTCTAAACACAAGGAAATTGAACTAGAATGTGTACATCTCATCTGGACTCTCTAGTTGATATGAAAGTTTTACGCCCTTCTCTCTCTCTCTTTTTTTCTATAGCTTTTCATGGATACTGCTCCAACAAAGGTATTCAGATCATTGACTACTTTGCAGTTTTCTGATGATTTGAAACTGTAGAATTTAATCTGTTAGTTGTGATCCTCGGGTCTGTCCTTCCCTGTCTTCAGTTCAGTCTTAGGTAGCAGATTGAGTTCTCTGTAACTGTAGAGTATCTTTGGTGTGTTTATGACCTAAGTTGAAATCTGTCTTTATATGAAACATTTTGTTGGTTTCTGTGTATAGATAACGCTGAAAGGAGTTCTATGATATTTTATTGTGTGAATTATGAATGCCAAGTTTTGGGTGGCAGATATTTTTGGTAATGCGAAACCTTTAGTTTTTTTTAATTGAATCTCACTTTCGTAGGCTCTTGCTGAAAGGATACTTATGAGTTCTTATAACAGCCATTCTTGATTTTTTTCCCCCTAGGTTACTTGCTTCTTTCTGTGCATTTCTTTGCTTAATGAATAGGTTTATTTCTTATATACTGTGGCAAGGGAGAGATCTCATGAAATGCCAACTTGGATTTGGGGAACAGGGAAGTGAGTGTTATTATAATCTATTTTTTAAAAAAATTCAAAAAAGTATTCGGATTTACTTTGGTTTTAAAATTCTTAAGAAGTTAAGGACCAAAGAAGAGTTGGCAAAAGAACAAATCGGAATGACTCCATATTGGGTGGTCGGAAAAGTCATGATGGGTTTTTTCCTATGCAAAAATGCAAAATGACTTTCCCAAGGACCCAGTGTATTTCCAATTAAAAAATGCTCTAACTCTATCCTCTCGCTTTTTATACAGCTCCTTTGATTCTCAGTATCATTTATATTCTAGAGGAACAGTTCTCTTACAGAGTGCTTTATTCACCAGTCAGTTCAAAGATTTGGTCCCATTGTCTTTGAGGAAGCCAGGTTGGGTAAATGAACTCTAGTTGCATAATCTCACATACTGACTTTATTTCTCAGGTAGCTCCCTTTTATACCATCACAATTGAGATGGCAGTGTTCTCTGCACGAAAGGAAAACATCGTGTTCCTGATGTCGATTAGATTTGTTGTTCCTTCAAGTGCTCATTTGAAAGTAAAATGACTTTCTTGGCACTACTGTGCAGTGTATGACATTGATCTTTTTATATCCGATCCATAATGCCATGGTGTCAGTACACGTTGCGAATTTGGCAAAACCATCTATTTCAGGACCAAATCAGTTGAATCACTTTGCTCATATATGCTCATTTATAGCCGTATGAATTATGCTATGGAATTGATTAGTGTACAATCAACACGGATTTGTGAGCAGCTACTTAGAGCAAGGAATTAGGTCAAGTGTTAGTGAGGAATGGGAAGGGGTGTGAAGCTATATAACATTTCTGAGGGATGGGGAAGGGATGCGAAGATTGAGAGGTAAGATGCCCAGATCTCCAGAAGATCAGGAAGGAATACATCAAGTCATCTCAGTGGAGGCAGGTAGTGAAGGACTCGGTCATCTCATAGATTCGCTCTGTTCTTCATTTAAACAATGTCAGTCTGAGATCATGTTGTGTTGGAGTGCCACTTGCTAATTCCTGCACAGAGTGAATGATTTTTCCCCAATGTCTGGTGAAAATGATTTGTCTTATGGTCTCTCTTCATGCATGTGTGTGTGTGCGTGTGCGTGTGTGTATCTTAGTGTCTGTGTGTGTGTGTTTTACCCTGTAAAAGGAACAAGAAGGCAATATTTCTTTATGGTATATAAGTAAGCCTAAAATGTAATTCATAGGCGTGCATGTTGTTCAGATTTACCGAAAAACGCTATCTCTGCTAAAATGGAACTAAAGTGGAAAGGTCTACCTTTCAATTAATTCTCTATCTCTAGTTTGAATCTCAAAGTATCCCAGAGGATATCATTTAAAATGAAATTTCTTGTTTATTCTTGGTAAGAAGTAATTACAGAGCACCTTCTCAGCTCAGTATTACCTCTTCAATCCAAGGCACTAAAGATAAAGAGTGGTAAATAATTTCAGGAACTAGATTTGGTGTGTGACTTGAACCGAGAAGCATTCTGATTTTTATGCTCTTGTATCGGGCTGAGGGAGAACTGCTTTGACTTAAATGTATAACCGAATGGAAACGATGATCTTAAACTCTTGGGAGCTGCGCTCCGTTTGCTTTTGGGACTTATTATTGGGATACCATCAGGAGATCAGTAGATGGCTTGCTGGAAGTGCCCAGTCATGAAACTGAAGCATCTTTACATGCATTTCTTTTCTTTTTGACAATGAACTGTCAAAAACACTGGAGTTGAACTAGCAAACACAACCAAGGCTGGGGTTTTGATTCCACTATTTAACATATTCTAATTTTACTATTGTGACTGTTGTGACGGAAAGAGTTTAAAGCACAAATTCAATGAAGATACGTTTGAGTATTTTTTTTTTTTTTTTAATCTCCTCCTGGCTCTGAGTGCTGCAAGAGTTGCAGTAGAGATCTCAGACGTGACCACTGTCTCTAGGAAGCGGCACGGGCACGTGGAACGGGCACGTGGAACTGGGTAAGACAAGGGCCAAGTTGTATTGTGTGGAGGAGCTTCTCTGTAAATGTTGTGGGTACTCAAATGTGGATACCTTTTTTTGTTTTGTTTTAAAGAGATTTTTGCTATTGGATGTGTATGCTCTTCAGAGAGACAGAAAGCAAATCACCCCCTGGGGGAGGGATGGCCACGCTGCAATCCCTTCTTCTCCATTCTCTTGGGAATTTTGGGTGGGCATGCACTCACAGGTGCCCAGTGTTAAGTTTTAAGCCGTCGGGTCTAGGACTTGAACTGTAGTCGACTATGTGGGAGTCCAGCAGTATAACGGTTACACCATCTGCTGGTCCCCAAATGTGGATGCCTTTGAATTAATGCGATCCTTGGAAAGGTTTGAGCTAGGTTTTTTCTTTTGTTTTGTTTTTCAGGTATTTGCCATAGGGCTTGTGTGCTCGTTGGAGACAGACACAGTGACAGTGAGACAGAAAGTGAGAAATCAGCCCCAGAGGAGATGACCACACCACAATCCCTTCTCCATTTTCCTGGGATTTGGGGCATGCAAACTCACACGCCCAATGTGATTTTCAGGCTGCCAGGTCCGAGACTCGAACCGAGGTTAGCCATTTGGGAGTCTAGCACCTTAACCACCACACCACCTGCTAGGTTTTAAAGATTTCTTATTTCATTCCCCTCACCTCCTCTGCTACCTGCAGGAACAGGCAATATTTATATTGACTATGAAATGTTTTACTAAAAATAGGTAGGCATCCAGAAAACTCAGGCAACATCCTGTTTTGGACTCTCCAAGAATAGAAACTGAGTCAAGAATATCAGTGCATGTACTTTCTTTGAGAGGTGATCCCAGGGTGCCCTTAAAAAGGGGGCTTGGAAGGTGAGATAGCGAGGAAGGGCAGGCCACCAATGGCTCTTTATCAAGCAAGTCACTGCAGTGGTCACTGCAGCAGGAGCCCCCAGGAGAAGCCTCGGAAACCAGAGTTCTCTGGCTGCTGGTGGAGGGCCTGGGCTCTCTCCACACCAGGAATTGCTTGACTGTCATTGCTGGAGGGCTACTGGGGGTGGGGGTTGTGGGTATTTTCACAAGGGAGAGCGATACATGCTCTGAAGGCTTGAGAAAGCCCGGGAAGAAGTGTTGGTGCAATTGGAAATTAAAGCGGGAAGGGGCTGGGGGCTGGGGATCTGAAAGCAGCTGCTGCATATGGTTAAGTGCTGATTTTCTTTCCTCTGTGCTTTGCATGCTGTCTTTGTTAGTCCTTAGCTAGTTAGCCGTCAGTCATTACCTAGGTCAGGTGTGTTAGTGTCACTGTTGTGTCCTAGTGGGACTGTGTGCTTGCTGTAGAAAGAGAGAGAGAATGAGAATTCACCCCAGAGGGATTGACCATACCATTATTCCTTTCCTCCATTCTCCTCTTGGGATTTTGGGCATGCATGTATAGGAGCCTGGCATGATGTTCTAGCTGGTGGGTTCAGGACTCGAACTGTGCAGTTGGCTATGTGGGATCCAGCCGCCTTAACCGCTGTGCCACCTGCTGGCCCCTGGTGGCACAGGAATGTTGAGAAAAGATAGGCTGTGACAGGATAGATTTGTGAGGCAGAACCAGTGGAAGCACACAAACTGGGTGTGTAAAACGCAAGCTTAAAGAGGCTCTTTAGAGGAAATGTTTAAGGAAACAAGGTGAAAGATTGGTATGCAATTAAGGACCCTGGAAGTTGTTTGATTTTTATGAAAGGCTTTGTAAACCTCGCTGTGGCTTGGCAGTTGGACTAGCTCGGGTGATTAGCATCTAGAAGAATTATGGCCAGTGGCAAGTCCTGACTCCTGTGACTGTGAAGCGGGTGGAAGTGCTGAGCCATTGCCAGTGTAGAATGCCAGGAATGGATCTCCATGGAGACTTTGCAGATTTAGTTCCAGTTCCATTTCCAGGAACTCCTCGTCCTGGACTAACAAAGTATGAGCAGAGATGTGTGTGTATTTGTGTGTGTGTGTGTGTGTGTGTGTGTGATGTCAACCACCTTAAGTTTTTATCTTGTTTTTGCTATAAGGTGCATGTGCTCTCTGATACAGAGAGAGATAGGCAGAAAGTGAGAGAGCACCCCCTGGGAGGTTGCCACACAGTAGTCCCTTCTCCTCCATTCTCCTTTAGAGATTTTGCACAGGCACTTGTGTGTGTCAAGCTGCTGGGTTCAGGACTTGAACTGCTCAGTGGGCCGTGTGGGACCCAGCCACCTTAACTGCCATGCCACCAGCTGGCCCCACCTTAAATCTTTTATTCCTCACAAGGTCAAATAACAAATGTTAACTTGGAATGTTTTGAGATACATCAATCTGTTATACTTGTCTAATTGCTCAATAATTTTTTTAATTTAAATTTGTTTATTTACATTCATTCACTGTACATCATTACAGCATACAAAATAAGATTTTTCTGTCCAGAATACACTGTATATTGACTCAATGAGGCACATCAATATACATCAACAAATAATTTTCCATTTTTTGTTTCCTGTATATTTTGCCCTTTTTTTTTGACCATCCTCAATTCCCTATCCCTCACCCTCTGCCATCTCCCACCTTCCTCCCACACTGTCTCTGGTATCCATGGTTGCTTTCTATGCCTTCTCTCCCCCCCAACCCTGACATTTTATTGATTAACTAAAGATCTTAATTAGTCTAAATATTTTGAATAGCAAGCACAGCTGATAAATACATATCCGTGAACACAAGCCTGATTTTAGGCACAAACCTCAGTGAATAGAATGAACATACTATAAAGTAG
>NW_006159436.1:357018-367421 GCF_000334495.1 Tupaia belangeri chinensis | reverse complement strand
ACAATTTCTTAAATAATCTAACTACTTTCAATAGCAAGTTCAGCTGGTAATTTCAAGAAAAGCAGTTTTAACTTAAATCAAAGAAATCCTAAGGAACTTTGCTTAAAACCTAAAGCCAGGAAACAGCTTAGGATTCTGTTCAAATGGTAGCTACATGAACCTATCGACATCTCAAGACAGGACACAAATCCTTAAAACCGGACAACAAAGCCTAGAAGAAAATCAGCAATGTTTTAGTCAAAAGTCATAAAATGCTATTTCACCAGTTCAGTCTCATGTACTTTATCTTCTCTTGTGGTTCAATCTTCTTGATTAAATTCTGGGATATAATATTCAACTCTAGACTTGACCCTACGATTAAGTTGGCCATTTTCTTAGTTTTTGAACTCATATTTCCGTGTGTCTGTATTTAATTTTCCTGATATAGCACTCCCTTGAGAACTTCTTAGAGATCTGGTCTGGTACTGGTAAATTCTTGATATCAGGGTAAATGAAGAAAGTGAAGGTTTTATTCAACTCAGTTTGGAGGACTGCATCTGGTGAAGTTTTCTTGCTGGTGGATCACGTGGCAGCAGAGAGGGCAGAGCCGGAGTGTATGTGTCTGTCTGTCTGTCTCTCATTTCTTCTCCTTATAAACCCATAAGGCCTTGTGGGCCTTGTTCTGGTTTCCTTAATCTCCTCCCAGAGGCCCCCCTCTTTAACACTATAGTCGGATTAAGTTTTTACTCTCTTAATCCTGTCACAATTTGAAAAAAATTAATTTTTTTCCCGTTTCCTACAGGGCGCGTACACTTGCCTCAGACAGACAGACAGAAAAGACAGAGAGCAATGGCTTCACTGCAATCCCTTCTCCATTCTCCTCTCTGGATTTTGGGCAGGAGTGCACCCTCGCCCAGTGTGTGGCTCAAGCCAACTGAAGTTGGCCATGTGGGACTAGCTGTCTTAACCACCACATCACTTGCTGGCCAACAACCACTGGTTTTTTTTTTGTTGTTGTTTGTTTGTTTGTTTTTAGTTTGTTGTAAGATGTGTGCACTTGTCAGAGTGACAGAGAGGAAGAAAGAAGGAAAGTGAGAAATCACCCTAGGGGGATGGCCATGCCGCAACCCCCTCTCCTCCATTCTCTCTGGGAACTTGGAGTGTGAACGCACACATTCCTGGAGTGTTTTTCAAGTCACAGTGTCAAAAGTTATAACCGAGTAGTGGGCCATGTGGGATCCAGCTGCCTTAACCACCACGTTCAGTTGGCTGAGCCACAACCAAATCTTAACGCAGGGATTTGGGGAGGACACGCTCACGCAGATAAGTGGGAAAATCCCATCTACCACGGGCGGTGTCATTATGCACTGTTTTCTATAGCTCTTTTCGGATACTTTCTCCTTATATAGTACCTTTTCATTTTTTCCTTGGGAAATAGTAATTCAGTCTTCTTAGTGGAGGGAAAAATGAATCATACCACTAATGTTGTAAGAGATGGAACTTAGTGCTCAAGCTTTCATATGGGATCGAGACTCAATAATAAATCCCTGACTTGAAAGCCTTAGACATTTCTCTTCAGTTTTTTGATTATCATGGGCAACCTTTCGAATGTATTTGAATACGTGCTAGTGGATCTGCCCCCCCCCCCCCCCCGCCAGGCCTGGTCCTCTCCCCCCCCCCCCCCCGGGAAGCCTGTTCCTTGCACTTGCGGAGCAGTCAGGATTCGGAGTTCATGGCACATTCATTCACCGTTTTCCATGCCTGGCCCTTTATCGGGCTTTCCATGTTTTCAAATGTGGCCAATTAAACAACGTTGTGCCCCTTCACCTACAGTTAACTACAGCCTTTTTTAAACATCTTCTGTATTTATTTTTTGAGTAGCTAATACGTAGCTATGTTTCAAAATGAAAAAGATAGGAAAGAGTAAACAATGCAGATTAAGATGCTTTTTGTCATCTGCTTTCTCTTTCTAGAATCAATCTACACTACCAGCCTATCTTATATTATCTTACCAGAGATGTTCTAGCTTGCTTTCTCTTTCTCTTTCTTTTTCCTTTGGCTTTATCTTTATTCCTTTCTTCCCTTTTTTAAAATAAGAATGATGTATTTTTATTTATTTATTATTATTATTATTTTTCACATGATTTTTGCCAGAGAAAGAGAGAGAGAGGGTGAGAGGGTGAGAGAGAGAGAGAGAGAGAGGGCAAGAGAGAGAGAGAGAGAGAGAAAGAAAGCAAGGTGCCAGGTCCAGGACAGTTGACCATGTGGGAATTTCAGCACCTTGACCACCATACCACCTGCTGGCCACAAAAGGTTTTTGCCATAGGGTAGATGCACTTGCTGGAGAGAGGCTGGAAAAGTGAGAAATCACTCCCTGGGGAGGACAACTATGCTACAGTCCTTTCTTCATTGTCTTCTCTGTACATGTGCCCAGCGTGATTTTCAGGCTGCGAGATCCAGACTTGAACCTCAGCCTGCCATGTGGGAATCCAGCACCTTAACTACCTGCTGGCCCCCAAGTAGTTGTGTGTGTGTGTGTTTTTTTTTTAAAGTGTTTATTTAATTTTATTTATTATTATTGTTGTCATTATTTTAATGTGCTATAGAGCATGTGTGCTCACCAGAGAGAGAGTGAGAACGCTAGCCACCAGATCCAGGACTTGAACCACAGTGGCCATGTGGGAGTCCAGTGACCTAATTGCCACGCTTATAGTGGCCTCGGTAGTTTTCTTTTTCTTTCCTTTTTTTAGTTGCCAGAAAGTGCAAGCCCTGACAGACGGGAAGAGGAAGGCACTCCATGATGGGGCATGGTCACGCCATAGTCCCTTCTCTTCCATGTCTCCATCCTATTGGGATTTGGGACTTACATACACTTGTGTCCAGCACACGTTCAAGTTATCGAGGCTGGTATTTAAACCGTGATGAGACATGTGGGATCTGGCTCCCTTAAGCTCCAGGCTCTGAGGCTGGCTGGTGTATATCTGTGCGTTTGTATCTTTCATACGCGTTACAGCGCACTGTCCTCCCTTGGCTTTTCCCACTGCTCTTTTTTTTTTTTTTTAAGAGAATTTTGCTATAGAGCATATGTGCTCACTGGAGAGAGACAAAAAGCAAAAAATCACCCCCCCAGTGGATATGGCCACACTGCAGTCCTTTCTCCATTCTCCTCCTGGGATGTTAGGCATGCATGCACACACACACAATGTGAGTTTTAAGCTGCCGATTCCGAGACTCAATCAGTGGTGCACTCTGTAGGAGTCCAATGATGTACTGGACTCCTGTAGGAGTTCAGCGATGTACTGGACTCCATCTGCTGCTCCCCCCACTGCTCTTAAACTGCTCAGCTAGCATAGGATTGCAGGGTCTTTATGGATGAACGATGGTTTTAAACCTGTCTGCTTCGAGATTTGGTGACCGTAGCTTCTGCGTAGTCCATGTCTGTTTGCTGCTAAGGCCTCGTGCCGAGACCTGTGTGTCTTGTGCATTCCTCAACAAGGTTTCTGTGACATAGGTGCTCTTATTTTATTTATTTAGATTTTTTTATAGCACACGTGCACTTACTAGAAAGAGACAGTGAGAGGGAAAGTAAGAAATCACCCTCCAGGGCAGATGGCCATGCTACAGTCCCTCCTCCTCCGTTCTCTACCTGGGATTTTGGGCATGCACAGACACATACTCAGTGTCATTTTCAAGCTGCCAAGTACAGGACTCGAACCATGATTGACCATGTGAGAGTCCAACACCTTAACCACCATGCCACCTGCTGGCCCCAGTGCTCGTTGTTGTTGTTGTTGTTTTTGAGAGGTTTTCGCTACAGGGTGCGTGTGCTCGCCAGACAGACAGAGAGAGACAGAAAGTGAGAAATCACCCCTCAGGGGGGATGGCCACACCGCAATCCCTTCTCCTCCATTCTCCTCTCGGGATCTTGGGCATGTACGCACACGCGCCCGGCGTGAGTTTTTTAAACCACCGGGTACGAGACTCAAACCGCGGTCAACTACATGGGAGTCCAGCGACATAGCCATCACGCTAACTGCTGGTCCCTAGAGCTCATTGTTTTTTAAAAAGACAGCACAGGGGCCAGCAGGTGGCATGGTGATTGATGGTGCTGGACTCCCAAATGGTCCACTGAGGTTTGAGTCCTGGACCTGGCGGCTTGCTTTGTCATTTTCCCTCTCGTGCTCTCTCTGTCCCTCTCTGATCAAATTAAAATAAATAAATAAAGTTAAATGAAATAATTCCTTTTGAAAATTTTTTAAAAGGATGATTACATTTAATTGCATTTATTTAAATTTGATCAGAGAGGGATAGAATAAGAAAGAGAGAGGGCAAGTGAGAAAGCAAGCTGCCAGGTTTGGGACTGGAACCATGGTCAGCTGTGTGAGAGTCCAGCACTTTAACCACCACAAATAAAATAATTCTTTAAAAAAAAAAAAAGACAACATGGAGAGAAAAAATAATATAAGTAATTCTCCTGTCAAGGACATTTACTGTCTTTTTTTTTTTTTTTTTTTTTTCTTTTTTGCTATAGGGCACGTGCACTTGCCAGAAAGACAGAGATAGACAGAGAGATAGAAAGCGAGAACTCACACCCTGAGGGAGGATGGCCACGCCGCAATCCCTTCTCCTCCATTCTCCTCTCAGGATCTTGGGCACGCACGCACACGCACCTGGCGTGAGTTGAAGCCACCGGGTCCAGGACTCAAACCGTAGTCGGCTACATGGGAGTTCAGTGACATAGGCTAACTGCTGGTCCTGATATTTACTGTCTTTTAACTTAGTCTTGGTTATGCCATGAAAATAGGAGCCCCTCAAATCTTAGCACTTTAAAATAAAGATTTAGTTCTTTTTTTTTTTTCCTATTTAATTGTTAGAGGGTTCGTGCACTCACCACAGAGAGACTGAGAGACAGAAGTATCCCCCAGTGCGGTGCCATCATGCCACAATCCTTCCTGCTCCATTTTATCCTGTGGAGATTTAGGGCATGCATCAGCAAGTGCTTGGTATGTGTTTCAAGCTGCTAGGACTGGGATTAGAACTGCAGGTGGCCACATGGCAGCCAGCTTCCTTAACCACTAGGCCTCAAGGCCAGCCCAAAGACTTCATTCTTTTTTCTGCTTCCCATCTGTCCTGGGTCAGCAAGGGGTTCTGTTGATTGTGATTACCCCAGGACTTAGACTGATGGGCAGTAATGTTGTCAATATTACTGGTCCCTGTGCCAGAGGGAAGAGTGTTATAGAGGGCCTGAATCGGCAATTATTGAGAAAGGCCTTTTTCCATTTATAACTCACTGGCCAGAATTAATCGGCTTGTCTCACTCTCCATGGAAGGGCCTAGAGTGTGTTTGTTAGGCTGGAGCCAGACATATTTAGTGAGGAGCATTAATGACTACTGTGTTTAACCAATTGTTCAGTGCTTTAAAATTTTTTCTTGAGGGACCAGCAGCTAGCGAAATGGCTATGTCGCTGGACTCCCACGTAGCCGACCGTGGTTCAAGTCTTGGACCTGGTGGCTTAAAACTCACGCTGGGCGCGTGTGCGTGCGTGCCCAAGATCCTGAGAGGAGAATGGAGGTAGAAGGGATTGCAGTGTGGCCATCCCCCCGGGAGGTGATTTCTTGCTTTCTGGCTTTCTGTCTCTCTCTGTCTGTCTGGTGAGCACACGTGCTCTATAGCAAAAACCTCTCCAAAAAAATGTATATTTTTTATGTATCATAATTATACCTATTTGCAGGGTACAGTGTGATCCCCCTGCAGAACATTACAATGTGTATTGATGAAATCAGGTTAATTAGTTTACCCATCATTTCAACCATTTGTCATTAGTTTGTGTTGAAATCCTCATTTTTAATTATTCCAAAATATACAGTAGGTTGTTATCAACTATTCTCCCTACTGTGTTTTCCTTTTTTAGAATAATTTAATTTTTAAATTCACTACTGTTATTATATTTGCTGTAGGGTATGTGTACTCATCAGAGAGAGAGAGAAAGTGAGAAAGCAAGCCACTAGGTCTGGGACTTGAACAGTGATCGGCCATGTGTGAGTCCAGCACCTCAACCACCACACCACCTCCTGGCCCCTTCCTACTGTGTTTTCTAACACCGTTCCTCTGATCTGTCAGTAATGTTGTTTCTGTTAATTCACATTTCTGTCTCTTCCTCATCCTTTGCAGCCTCCAGCAGACATTCATTCTTCCATCTCACTACTTCTGTGTGGTCCCTTTAAAAAAAAAAAAAAACAAACCAAAAAACCCTTTTGCTGTAGGGCTTGTAGTGTGTGTGTGTGTGTGTGTGTGTGTGTGTGTGTGCGTGTGCGTGTATGAGAGAGAGAGAGAGAGAGAGAGGAAAGCACCCTCCAGAGGAGATGCACACACCGCTGTTCTTTCTCCTCCATTCTCTTCTCAGGATTTGGGCAGGCTTACACATGTACCAGGTGTGTTTTTCAGGCTACCTGATCCAGGACATGAACCATGTAACTAGCCATGTGGGATCCAGCTGTCTTTTTAAAATATTTTTTATTTTATTTGTTATTATTATTTTTAAAATGTTGCTATAGGGCTCGTGTTCTCACCAGAGGGAGAGAAAGGAGAGTTTGAAAGTAAGTCACCAGGTCTGGGACTTGAACCATAGTTGGCCATGTGGAAGTCCAGCACCTTAACCATCACCACCAGTTGGCCCTATGTGGTCTTTTTTTTTTTTTCTTTTTTCCAGTTTCCACATATGAGAAAGAACATTTATTTTACTTAACATCATGTCCTCCAGGTTTGTCTATCTTCCCTCGAATGACAGACATTTGTCCTTTTTCATGGCTGAATAGTATTTCGTGTATGTCCCGTTTCCTTGATCCGTTTGTTGATGGACACTGAGGTTGACTCCATGTCTTGGCTATTGAGCAATGCTGCAGTAAACATTGGGATGCAGGTACCTCTGCGACATACTGATTTCCTCTCTTTTGGATAGATGCCTTGTAGTGGGATTGCTGGACTGTACAGCAGTTTGTAGTTTTTTGAGAACCCTCTTTAACTGTTTTCCATAATAGCTGTACTAATTTATGTTCCTACCAGCAGTATAAAAAGGGTGCCCCTTTCTCAGTGTCTTTGTCAGCGTTTTGTTTTTTTTTTTAGGAGAGATTTTTGCTTTAGGGCGTGTGTGCTTGCCAGGGACAGAGACAGACGGACAGCAAGAAATCACCCACACAGGGGGTATAGCCAGGCACCACAATCCCTTCTCCTCTGTTCTTCTCTGGGGATTTTGGGCATGCATGCACATGTGCCCAGTGTGACTTTTAAGCTGTGAGTTTTAAGTTGGTGAGTTTTAAGTTGAACTGCGGTTGAGTGGGAGTCCAGCAATGTAACCATTATGCCATCTGCTGGTCCTGCCAGCATTTGTTTTTGTTTTTGTCTTTTTGATAATAATCTAACTGGAGTGAGGGACAATATCTCATTGTGGTTTTGATTTGCATTTCACTGATTAGTCATGTCAAGCATTTTTGTTTGTTTATTGGCCATTTCTACGTCTTGTTTGCAGTATATGTTTAGATACCTAGATATTCTTATAGAGAAGTGTTTTTTATATCAACAGGATAAATACTATTGTGTAATTACTTCTCACTTCCCATTGTCATGAATAAATATATATCTTAACATAGAAAGTTCTTTTAGCAGATGTATATTTCTTATGGATACTCTACTGAGTAAAAGCTTCATAAATTTATTTGTAGAAAATTGGGTAGAGAATTATAGGGGTCATGGACACCTTCCCCAGCTGAGTTGTTAGGTCTGTGTTGTAATTACAAGCTCCATTTCAAATATCCCCTCCTCTTTGTTGGCTCATAAGGTACTTTGCATATATATATACATATGTATATATACATGTTTTATTTAACTGTATTTATCCATTTATTTGTTTTAATTTAACCAGAGAGGAAGAGAGTGAGAGAGAGAGTAATAGATAAAGTGAAAAAACAAGCTACCAGGTCTAGGATTTGAACAACGGTCAGCCGTGTGAGAGTCCAGTACCCTTAACCACCATGCCACCTGCTGGCCTCCTTTTTATATAGTTTCAACACTTCATCTTTTGAATAGGTAGATCAATTTCCCCATGGTTTTGAGAACAAGTCTAAAATGAATACTGTCTCATGAACCCCTTCCCACTCACACCTGTCCAGTTTTCCCTAACCCTGTTCTTGCAGTTCTCAGTTTTCTTTAAAAAAAAGTATATGTACATATATATGTGTATATGTACATATACATGTATATACACACACATTTTAAACAAGCTTATTTAAAATAATCTTAGATTCACAGAAAAACTGCAGCAATAATACAGACAGCTCACCTAGTTCCCATGAATGTTAACATTCCACGTTACCATAGTACATTTGTCGCAACTAGGAAACCAACATTGATAAGAACTATTAATTATTAACTAGGTTCCAGACTTTATTTAGGTGTCCCCAGGCTTTTTCAGTAATATCTTTTTTTCTGTTCCACAGTGCAATCCAGGGTATCACGTCGCATTAAATAGGTTCTTTTTGAACTGAAAGATAACATATTTTACACATGATTTTGCACCTTATTTTTCTCAACCGATGCCATATGTCATTGATGCTAAATTACAATAGAATGTAACTGTTATTTGAAGGACTTTTCAGAAAGAAAACACGGTGTCAATTATAATTTTAATTGACACTGATTATAAGATATGGCATATTTTTCTTATTTTAAATTTATTTATTTTACATTATTCACTGAGCATCATCCCAGCATTCAAAATGTGACTTCCCATCCAGAATTCACTGTATAGTGACTTAATCTTACATGTTACCGTCGACGAATAATTTTCCACTTCTTGTTTCATATATATATATGAATTTCTCCCCCCCATTTCTCACCCTCTGCCATTTCCACCCTCCTCCCACATTGTCTCTGGTATCTGCAGTTGCTTTCCATTCTGTTTTTTGATTCACAAAATATCTTAATCTATCTTCTTTGAGTAGCAAGTTCAGCTGATATATGCATATCTGTGAATACGTCTCACTTTCAGCATGAAACGCTGAGTAGAATGAATATGCTAGAAAGTAGCACCTAGCTGATGCTAATAACTTACTGTGGTCATTAAATAGGTTTTGGAGAGGTTTTTGCTATAGGGCGCGTGCACTTGCCAGACAGAGAGAGACAGAGAGACAGAAAGTGAGAAATCACCCCCCAGGGGGATGGCCACGCCGCAATCCCTTCTCCTCCATTCTCTTCTTGGGATCTTGGACACGCATGCACACACGCGCCTGGTGTGAATTTTAAACCACCGGGTCTGGGACGCGACATGGGAGTCCAGCGACATAGCCATTACTCTAACTGCTGGTCCCTTAAATAGGTATTTTTAAATATGTTTTTTAATTTCAAGAAAAGCAGTTTTAGCTTTAAGAAATCAAAATGAAAAAATGTTAAGAGATCTTTGCTTAAAACTTAAAGCCAGGAAACAGATTAGGATTCTGTTCAAATAGTAGGTACATGAACCTATCGGCAGCCCAAAACAGGACAAAAATGCTTAAATCTGGAAAACAAAGTATGGAAGAAAATGAGTAATGCTTTAGTCAAAATTATGAAATTCTATTTCACTAATTTAGTCTCAGGTATTTAATCTATCCTCTGTTGTGGTCCGATCTTTCTGTTTAAGTTCTGGAAGATAATGTTCAACTCCAGACTTGTCCCTATCATTAAGTTGGCCATTTTCTTAGGTTTTGAACTCTTATTTCCGTGTGTCTGTATTTAGTTTTCCTGGTATAGCACTCCCTTCAGAACTTCTTGGAGATCTAGTCTGGTGCTGGTAAATTCTTTCAGGTTTTGTTTATCTGAGAATGTTCTTGTCTTTTCTTCCCATATGAAGGAGAATCTTGCCAGGTACAGTATTCTTGGTTGAAATTGCTATTCCCTTAACACTTTGAATATATTTTCCCATTCTTTCCTTGCTCTCATTCTTTCCCATGAGAGGTCTGCTATTAGCCTGGTGGGATATCCTTTGTAGATAACTTGATGTTTCTCTCTTGAAGATACTGAATAATTTCAGGGGTGTTCCAATGTGAAAAGTATACTTTCTTTTAGATTTTTGTTATAGGGAGTGTGTGCTCACTGGAGAGACAGAGAAAGATGGAGAAAGAGAAAGTGAGAAATCACCCCGAGGGTATTTGGCCATGCTGCAATCCCTTCTCCTCTATTTTCCTCTCAGGATTTTGGGCACTCATGAACAAATACCCAGCTTGAGTTTCAAGCCACTGGGTCTGGAGCTTGAATCGCCGTTCACCATGTGGGAATCCAGAGCCTCAACCACTATACCACCTACTGGCCCTGAAAAGTACATTTTAAAATGGATGGAATATCGTATATCTGGGAGAGCTTTCAACTTCTCTTCCCCCCCCACCCGCGCCCA